>NC_090828.1:145390258-145632758 GCF_028021215.1 Eschrichtius robustus
ATATATTCATTCACGTACATGTGAGTATATCTGTAGGAAACGTCCCTGAAGTAGAAGTGCTAGGCCAAAGGGTCTGTGCCTCTGTCCTATTGATAACTATTGTTGGGTCACCCATCATGGGCTTTGCATTAATTTTTGCTCCTACTTGCAAAGTAGGAGGTCATTTGTTTTCTTACAGCCTCACTAACAGAATATATTACAAAACATTCATACTTTTGCCAATCTGATAGGTGAAAAATGGTATTTCAGTTTGGTTTGATTTTGTATCTCTCTAATGATCAGTGAATGTGAGCATGTTTTCACATGTTTAGGAGACATTTGTGTTTCCTTTTCTGTAATCCATGTCCCTTACTCATTTTTCCATTGGGTTCTTGATCTTTTTCTTGTTGACTTGTTGAAGCTCTTTATATATCAGGGAATTTGTCTTTCATTCCTTGATAAGTGTTGCAAAAATTTTTCCAGCACTTGTCATTTGACTTTGCTGTTAATGGTTTTTGCCTGGCAGAATTTTAAAAAAATTTTATGTTGTTTTCATCATGTATTGCTCCATAACAAATTACCCCAAAACTTAGTGACTTAAAACAACTACAGGGAATTCCATCATGGTCTAGTAGTTAAGACTCTGCACTTCCACTGCAGTGGGCATGGGTTCGATCCCTGGTCCGGGAATTAAGATCCTACATGCCACGTGGTGTGGCCAATAAATAAGTAAATAGTCAAAAAATATTTTTTTAAAAAAACTGCAAGCACTTACTATCTGTCACGATTTCTGTGGGACAGGAGTTCAGACAGGGCACAGCAGAGATGGCTTGTTTCTGCTCCATAATGTCTGGGGCTTCAGTTGGAAGACCCGAAATCGGGGAGGTAAAGTTGTCGGAAGGCAGTTGACACTAAAGCTGCCAGCTGCAAGCGTAAACCAGGATCTTGCCCAAAATACCAACAAGTGGCCTGGACTTCACAACGTGGTTGCTGGGTTCACAGGGCAAGTATCCCAGGAGAGAACCAGGTTTAAGCTGTATTTCCTTTTTAAAATGTTTTTAAATTGAAGTATAGTTAATTTGCAATGTGTTAGTTTCAAGTGTATAGCAAAGTAATTCGTATATATGTATATATCCTTTTTCAGATTCTTTTCCCTTATAGGTTATTTCAAGATATTGAGTAGAGTTCCCTGTGCTATATAGTAGGTCCTTGTTGGTTATCTATTTTATATAGAGTAGTGTGTATATGTTAATCCCAAACACTTAATTTATCTCCCAACCCCCCATTAGCTCCTTTGGTAACCATAATTTTGTTTTCTATGTCTGTGGGTCTATTTCTGTTTTGTAAATAAGTTCATTTGTATCATTTTTTGAGATTCCACATATAAGTGAAATCATATGATATTTGTCTTTGTCTGACTTATGTCACTTAGTATGATCATATCTAGGTCCATCTGAGATGCTGCAAATGGCATTATTTCATTCTTTTTATGGCTGAGTAGTATTCCATTGTGTGTGTGTGTGTGTGTGTGTGTGTGTGTCTGTGTGTGTATCACATCTTTTTATTTTTTTTAATTTTTAAAATTTATTTATTTATTTATTTATTTTTGGCTGAGTTGGGTCTTTGTTGCTGAGTGCAGGCATTCTCTAGTTGCGGTGAGCGGGGGCTACTCTTCGTTGTGGTGTGCGGCCTTCTCATTGCGGTGGCTTCTCTTGTTGCAGAGCACGGGCTCTCGGCAAGCAGGCTTCAGTAGTTGTGGCACATGGGCTCAGTAGTTGTGGCGCACGGGCTTAGTTGCTCCACGGCATGTGGGATCTTCCCGGACCAGGGCTCAAACCCGTGTCCCCTGCATTAGCAGGCGGATTCTTAACCACTGTGCCACCAGGGAAGTCCCACCACATGCATCTTAATTGGTATCGCTAGATAATTTAATTGCACTGGATTATTTTCAACCTCATGCAATGCTGAAAGACTGGTATTATTTTCCCTACTTTACAGATGAGGAAATCAAGGCTTGAAGGGCTAAAGTAACTTGCCCAGGGTCACAGTAATCGGTGACGAAGTTAGGAACTGAATCCAAGTTTGTCTGCTGCCAACCTTCTTTTCTGTGTGCCAAGTCAAACTGCCTTAGTAGGCAGAAACGCAGGGAGCCTCCGGGAGGCCAGTGTGCACCTGACCTTCCTTTGCTCCGTCCAGTGAAGATAAGGCCTGGACAGCACTAGCAACACTGTCTTTCAGATGTGGTTTTATTTGCTCTCTTTTATCTGATCCGTTTTAATGCTAATACTTCATACAAATGTTTAAAAGGATGCTGACAAATGGAGGAGGGAAGTTAGAGAGGTCAAGTAAAATCTGCTTTCCTGAAAAAGCCAGCCCCCATGCCACAGTAACCAGTGAGCCCGAGCCCTAAAACCTCATGCAAACGTCAGCGTGCACCTTTGCACTTCAGCACTGAATAGGAAAGCATGCCGGCCCCATCATTTATGGCTCATCAATAATACATTAGCTTGAGTCCCAGAGGAGCTCACATGCAGGGGAGAACAGACCTTTTTGTTTGGTTTATTGAGTAGCTGAAGGGGCAGAGCAAGTTCAGTGAGGTTTCGCTGGTGCAGTCGCTCAGGGGGCTTAGAGCTGGACCCCCAGGCCAGCTCCTCACCACCCCCACCCCTCCCCCAGCACTCTCTTCGTCCCCCTGCCCCCAAACCAGCCCCTGCAGCTCAAGCATCACTGCCCTGGGAAGCTTCCATAGTGTATGCAGGGCTCTTTTTGTTACAAGTGACAGAAATGAATACAAAAGTTAAAAAAATAAAAGTTTAAAAACTATCAGTCTGAGAGAACTCTCTTCAATACCCTGTGATAATCCACAATGGAAAAGAATATGAAAAAGAATACATATGTATGTATAACTGATTCACTTTATGTACAGCAGAAATTAACACAACACTGTAAATCAACTATACTTCATTTAAAAATAAAATAAAGTAATAAAAATTATCTATCTATTTATCTACGTATCTATCTACCTACCTACCTACCTATCTATCGAGGTGTCCGTCAGAGCTGCGTGCAGGTGCCAGAGGATGGCTTCTTTGTCCCTTGGGTCTCTCCATAACGTTGAAAGGCTGCCATCTTGCTACCAGCTTCTGCGTAATATGCCATCACGTAGGTTCTGTTGGTGCCACTCCTATTGGCCCTGCTTCAGCCGTGTGTCCATCGCTGAAGCAGTCACTGTGGTCAGTTGGTGGGGGCGACTCTCCTTGCCCAGGTCTGGGTCACATGCTTATGCCTGGGTTGCCGGTGGTGCAAGCCCCACCCAAGCCACGTGGTCTGCGAGTGGGGATGGCCCAGGGAGCTCCTTGTAGCAGAAGAAGAGGGAATGGCGGTTGGCCAGACACACCAACACACGCCTAGGAGGTTGAACCTTGTAAAATCATCACTATCCAAATGTAATTTATCTACAAAAATGATGAGTGACATGACAGCCTAATACATTAACCCTCAAGGCTTAGTCTGATCCTTTAGTTTGTATACGCTCCCATAGAATTTATCCCAGTTTATGATACCCACCATACATTCTGCAGTTGCTTACTTCAGCCAACCAATAGGTTTGTTAGATGTGTGGTTGTGCAAACTTCTGAAGTCTTGACCACCAGCCTCAGTCATCCTTCCCGGCCTCCTGGGAGGGGGGTGCAATCACAGCACCATGGGCTTCGTGCAGGCAATTTCCCCAGGCCTCTGTTGGTGTGGCACACCACCTGGAACAGAGTAGCTGCTCAGTAAATAAGCAATGAGTGGATGTGCTTAGTTAAGTTCTCTAACAAGTGTTTATCGCTATTGACAACAGGCCAAAAAAATATATATATAAATATATCTCCTAATTTCTTGTTGAAGTAGTTAAAAATAAATCTCCAGCCAACCACGTGACCCCTCTCCACAAAATGAAGAAAAGAATGAATCAGTTTTATTATTGAGTGACCATTAATAACCAGACTCTGATGCACATCACTGGCAATCCCATGGCAAAGACAAATAGAAATCTTACCCTTTTATAAAGCCAGACAGATACAATCCATAGCACACATGCTAATTGTCTTTACCAAAGGAAAAATAAAACTTCTCCTATCTTTTTGACAAGCAGGAAATTACAACTTGGAGCCAAGTGCTTGGGCTAAACTCCCACAGTATTAGGAAGACAGGGCACCATCCTCCTTGACATTCACATTGCAAAGAGATGGTTCCAAGACCTTCATGAAAGACATTTCTGGGTTGCAAAACTGGCAAGAGGCTATTGAGCTTTTATAAACATTTACATACATCTCGAAGAGACAAATGGGATTTATAAGTTTCCTAGAGGAAATGTTGAAAGAAAAGGGAGAGAAGAAAAGCTCTCTTTCCCTTTTGATGCCAGGGAAATGTTTATATTTCATTTTGGTAGGGGGTGGGGATTTGCATTGTAGGGGAGGAGAAATCTTATTCCCTCTCCCCTCCCAGGTTCAATGGCTGAAGCCTGTGAGAATCAATCTGATAAAAGACAGATTAACAAGAGAAAAAAAGTTTTAATTACCCACTTATGCATGGACTTTCACAAGGAAACCAGAGTCCAGGAGGCAGCCAGATGATTGAGGTTTATTTATTATTTTTAAAAATATTTATTTATTTATTTGGCTGCGCTGGGTCTTAGTTGCAGCATGTGGGATCTAGTTCCTTGACCAGGGATCGAACTCGGGTCCCCTGCTTTGGGAGTGCGGAGTCTTCACCACTGGGCACCAGGGAAGTCCCCAGATGATTGAGGTTTATATACCGTCTTAGGCTAAACAAAGGAAAAGTGGTTTTGGGGCTTCTGGGTGGGGAGGTGAGCTAGGAAGGAGGGGTGGCTGGATGGTGAATGAGGTTTGTCTCGCTGTGCAGGTAAGACTCTCTCAGGTGATAAGACTCGTCTTCAGGAGTAGCTCTCTTCCTGCTAGAGACTTCTTATAAATGGAAATTTCCTTTACAAAAGGGCACCTTTGTACTTTACTTTTGGGCAGTTCTGGGGAGGTGAAGAGCGTTTCCTGTGTCTGCTGGTTCTCAATTCCCTTTAGCTCAAAAGAATCCTTATGCCAAAACGGCACATTTGGGGTGATGTTCTGGTGCCCTTCAGTATTTAGCCTTACATTCTGCCTTACAGGGGTGATAAGAATATCTGTATGAAACAGTTAGGGAACAAGTTACCCTGGAACCAAATACGGGATCTCCCATCCTCAGGGTAACTTTAAAAAATTTTTTTCATTGAAGTATAGTTGATTTACAATGTTGTGTTAGTTGCAGGTGTACAGCAAACTGATTCAGATATATAATATATAGATAGATAGATATTCTTTTTAGATTCTTTTCCATTAGAGGTTATTACAAAATATTGAGTATAGTTCCCATGCTATACAGTAGGTCCTTGTTGTTTATCTATTTTATATATAGTAGTTTGCATCTGCTAATCCCAAACTCCTAATTTATCCTTCCTCCACCCCCTTTCCCCTTTGGTAAACTTATGTTGTTTTCTATGTCTGTAGGTCTGTTTCTGTGTTGTAAATAAGTTCACTTGTATCATATTTTAGATTCCACATATAAATGATATCATACGGTATTTGTCTTTCTCTTTCTGACTTACTTCACTTAGTATGATAATGTCTAGGTCCATCCATGTTGCTGCAAATGGCATTATTTCATTCTTTTTTTATGGCTGAGTAGTATTCCATTGTTTATATATACCACATCTTCTTTATCCATTCCTCTGTCGATGGACACTTAGGTTGCTTCCACGTCTTGGCTGCTGTAAATAGTGCTGCTATGAACATTGGGGTGCATATATCTTTTCGAATTAGAGTTTCAGGGTAACTTTTAAGTTATTGTTGTGAGAACATGACTTCTAGGGTTTGAGGTGGTCATGACTTAGGTTTATATGCCCCACTCCACCTCTGCAGTGTAACTTGGAGAAAGGGATAGAACTGAAGACCTAGAAAATCATCAAAATCAAAGAGACGCCCCTCTCTGTTGCTCATAGGGGTTATAATGAATTTAGAGGGTGGACATACAGTTTCTTTCCACATCCCACCTAGCAGTACTTAGGGTCTCACGTGCTCCTCCAGGATCTGCCTACTCTCCCATCACGAGGCGGCATCTATCCTGCCTCGCCCTGAACCGGGGCGGCTTCTGTGATTGTCTAGACGACAGAAAGCAGCGGAAGCAGCACTGCATGACCTCCGCGGCTGCGTCATAAATGACAGTACACTGTCCACCTGCTCTCTCTTGGGACAAGCACCTTGGGGATCAAGAGCCACGATGTGAGAAGCCCAGGCAGGGGACTTCCCCGGTGGTCCAGTGGTTAGGACTCTGGGCTTCCAATGCAAGGGCTGCAGGATCGATCCCTTGTCGGGGAACTGAGATCCCACATGCCACACAGTGTGGTCAAAAATACATAAATACATAATAAATAAAAGATAAGTTAAAAAAAAAAAAGAAGCCCAGGCACCCTGAAGCTGCCTGACGCTGGGACCATGTGGAGGGAGCACGCAGAGATCCACGCAGAGGTAGAGGGGGACACCGAGGAACCCCAGCCACTCCAGCCCCAGCCATCCAAGCAAGCATGTCTTACGGTGACTCTGACTGCGACCACGTGAGACACACCGAACCAGAACTGCCTGCCGACCCCAGTTAGTCCCCAGGACTTCGAAAGGATAGTAAATCATTGCTCTGATTTTCCATCACTAGATTCAGGTGTAAGGGGTATAAGCGTGATGGAGACAACTCAGGGCTGGGAATCAAAAGACCAGCGTTTCAGTACAGACAGTCCTGTGTGGTCTGGACCTCTGGCCCCATCCACTTTGGCTTTTTCATCTGTTAAATGGGTACAATGATATATCCAAGTGGGGTTATTCTCCTTTTGCCTCATCCCTACCTTCTCCACGCAGGAGGTTAAACTCTGTGGACAGTTTCTTCCCCCTCTGTCTGCCTTGTTTCTGGCTTTGGGTTGGGTCCAGCCGATGGAAGACATCGCCAGGAGATTCCACGGGCAGAAGAGAGGTCAGGGTATTTATCCCAACCTGACCCCTTGCCAGACCACAGTTGTGACAGGGGCTGCATTCCCAAGGGCAGCTCTTGCCAGCTTTGGGGGACACTGCTTTCTCTCTTTGCTCCTTGTTAAAGGAAGATTATTCTGCCTCTTGTTAAAACGGTAAGGAAGCCTTTATTCAAGAGTATTATAATAGCCAGGACAGGGAAGCAACCTAAATGTCCATAGACAGAGGAATGGATAAAGAAGATGTGGTATATATACACAATGGCATATTACTCAGCCATAAAAAGGAATGAAATAATGCCATTTGCAGCAGCGTGGATGGACCTAGAGATTGTCATACTAAGTGAAGTTAAGTCCGACAAAGAAAGACAAATACCATATGATATTGCTTATATGTGGAATCTAAAAAAAGGGTACAAATGAACTTATTTGCAAAACAGAAGTAAAGTCACGGCTGTAGAAAACAAACATCCAGATTACCAGGGGATAAGGGGAGGGAGGGATATATTGGGAAGTTGGGATTGACTTATACACACTACTATATATAAAATAGATAACTAATAAGAACCTACTGTATAGCAAAAGGAACTCTACTCAATATTCTGTAATGACCTATATGGGTAACAAATCTAAAAAAGAGTGGATATATGTATACGTATAACTGATTCACTTTGCTGTATGTACAGCAGAAACTAACACAACATTGTAAATCAACTATACTCCAATAAAAATTAATTTAAAAAAAGACTGTTACAACAGAGGTATTGCAATAGGGTAGAGAGCTGGGGCTCAACTTCAAATACAACAAGAACAAACGGGGATTCGTAGCCAGGGAGCGGGGTGAGGGCGGCAGTGTATGGAAGACTACTAAGAGGAGACGTCAAGGCAGGGAGACTTCCTGCTAAACTGAGTGAACAGCCTTCTTGCTGAAGGCAGGGCAGGATGAGACATCAAAGGTGGGGGACGAGGAGCTTGACCAGACATCAAGCGGGGAGGATTCCCAGTAACCGACGGCCGGAGTCTTGTTGAGGCTGGGCGTGCACGCCAAAGACAGATGGGGCCAAGGTCAGAGCCTAGTCGAGAAGAGGCTCAGAGGAGCCCGACCACAGTGTGGTCAAGGAGAGAGTCTCTGTCACCCGTCAGGCCCACTGCTGCTGACCCCTGGCACCTCACGTCCCCTCTTGGTTCCCTTAGTCCTGCCCACACCTCTGCACGGTGTCCTTTCATTAAACTCTTCAATGAAACCATGTGAGCCATGGGGTCTCCCTCTCCTGCAGCCCCTGATCGTTGGTCCTACCGACCCCCGGAGTTGTTTCGAGGATCAAATGAGACGCTGCAGGCAAAAGAGCTTTGGAAACCCTGAGGGTAAGGAAGTCATCTTCACGACTGAGAGAAATCCTAGCACCCCGCGAAGGATGCAGGGCCGGGGCTTTGGGCTCAGTCCTGGGCTGTGTTACTGGGGCAAGTGTTTATCTTCCCCAAGCCTCCAGTTCCCATCCTATTCATCAAAGAGAGTGAATGCCTCTCATTGAGTCTTGGAGGACTGGCTACGGTAACACACCCCAAATTATTAAAAGACTCCCTAGCACGTGGCGGGTATTAAATACGTGGTTAGTTCCCTACCTTCTCCCTTCCACTCCTATTCTGAAACTGTTTTCTCAGGCAGGTTTTACAAAGCCACTGACTGCCTCCACGGCTTCCCACAGAGCATTTCAGATCTTTTTCTCAATACCCTGAGAGACAGAGCATCCTATTTAAGGAAGAATGGCTTGCCACAGGCCAGAAATTGATTGAATTGCCCAGAACAAATGTCGTTTTGCTTTTTCACTGGCGATCACGAGGTTCCGGTATAGAGCACAGATTGCATTTTGTATTTTTCCTTTTTTTGTCTTTCCATCGAAAAAAGCAATACACACGGTGGTTACAGAAACTATTCAAGTAACACGAAAGTCTATACAGTAAGAATGGCACGTCTTTAACTCATGCACTTTCTAATGCACGTTTATGACGTCAGGGTTTAGGGAAACCCAGTTGATAACTTTTTTTCCAGCCTGAATCTTGAACCAGTTGAGAAATACGATTAAGACAGATGGGGCCCAATATCACTTTTATTAGTGATAACGTTGGTCTTGGAGAATATGGCTTATACTTGCGGGCAAGTGGGTTTGTCACTGATACTGGTGGAGAATGTGGCTTATCCTTGTGGGCTGGAATGAGATAAAAACCACCACCGGCCACTGACCACACTGGGTCAAGGCAGTCAGAACCTTGACCTCCAATGACAGCCTGGCCCAGGGCAATCCAGTTATGGGCTCTCTGCTAGTGGGAGCGCTGTGCGTGCGCGTGCGTGTGCGCACGCGCGCAGAACCTCAGGCCAATCCTTATCCCAAATGCGTCAATCACGCAGAGCTCGCCTCACCTCCACGTGTTCGGGAGCGGGTGGGGGGAGGGGGGAATTCAATGAGCTGACGGACTTTAAGTGCCTGAGAGAAAGATCTAGATAGGAGAGACACGAGGAAAGGGAATGGGCACCAGGGCAGAAAAAGAAAAACTTGGGTCTACAGAAGCCATTTGAAGATGCCTTGTACCGAGAGGCTAAAAGCCAGCCTCCAGGACATCTGAGGCCTCAGACTCAGGATGAGCGGCTGCCGGGCACACCTGCCTGATGCTGAAATAGCCTCCCGGGGACACCAGGAAGCACAAAGCCCCCAGCACAGCCCCAAACGCCTGGGTACACCGGATGGCCTTCCTCCGTCTCACCTGATCATCAAAGGCTTCTCAGTGTGATGGGTGTGCAACTTTCTGGAATGAGCGTGTGTAACTAATCAGAAAGAAAAATAAAGTGAAAATCGGAAATAGAGTAGCTGCCCCCCAGAATAGATGCCATAGCGATTTCCCAAACGCCCGCTGTGTCACAGGGCACTCGCCCCACCTTCTTTCACCGGAAGGTAGGTGGGTTTTATTAGACGTGTTGTTCCGGAGAACAGAGGCTCTAAAAGGCGGCACACGCTGCGCGGCGGCGGCGGGGCTGACCCGGGCTTTGGGGAGGGCCCTTTCCGTCCGTGGGGGTGTGGCGGCGGGGCAGGCCGAGCCCGTGGGAGCCGCTGCGGCCGCGCCCTCCTTCTGCCTCTTCCGCCGCCGACCTCCGCGCGGGCCCCCAGCCAGCCGCGGTGGGCGGAGGAGCGCACGCCGCTCCGCGTCCTTATCAACCGGCCGGGCGGCGTGGCTCGCGGCCACCTGGTCCGAGGAGGCGAAGTCCCGGGTGGGGCCATGGCTCCCCGGGGCGCGGCGGCCGGCCAGGGTCCGAGAGGAGGCGGGGAGCGCTGAGCCCGGAACGGGCGGTGCGCGCAGGCCGGCGGCCGTCGGGGCGCCCAGGGAGCGCACGCAGCACCATGCGCGCCCTCCTGCCGCCGCTGCTGCTGCTCGCCTGCGCCGCGCACGCCGTGAGTACGCGCGCCTCCGCGGGTCCCGCGCGGGGTGGGGGGATGGGGTCCCCCAGATCTTCCGCTGGGGATTGGGAGCCCTTCCTCCGCATGCGTCCCCCACAGCTACGATCTCTCTCCGCTCCTCTCCGGAGGGCCCGCTCCTCCAAAACACCATCGGCGTGAGCGCGGGCGCAGGCAGCGCCGAGATAACCCCGTTGCCCTCCAGCCCACCCCTTCCTCCCGGCTGCGCCTCCGGGGCCCTCCTAGGCGGGGCTCTGGAGCCGCCCCTGGCCGTGCGTTTTGTGTGCCGGGCGCTTTGCCTGCGTTATTGCCATGAAACCTCATCATCGCCTTTCGAGGCTGATGTTTTCACCCTCACTTTGCGGACAAGGAAAGCGAGACTTGGAAAGACCAAAAATCTTGCCCCGAGAAAAGACAACTGGAACCCAATCCGTCTGCTCCAAAGCCTTGACATTTGCACACACACCGGGCGGCGGATGGGAAGACCTCCGAAAGCTTTGGCCGCAGCCGCTGCTGGTTCCGTGATGGGACCGGGTCTGCAGCTCTCCCCCTCGCCTCTCCTGTGGGTTTGGCTCCCCAGTGTCTGTGTGTCTGGGGACTCCTGGGAGCAGCTGGTCTCCCCAAACCAGGCCCAGGGAGGAGCTGGCCGAGAAAAGAGAAGGCAGCAGAGTGGGTGGCGTGTTTTTCTTTCTTTCTCAGAAACTCCAGGGAATCCGGGCCTCTCCCTGTGGGATTTGTGAATGGGAGAGTGGCTGCACCCAGACTGGCTGGCTGGAAGCGAGGGTGGGGGGTTGGGAAGTGGGCGCACAGATTCCAGAACCACTCTTTCCCACCAGCCCTCCAAACTGGCCCCCGGGGCCTCTGTCGCAAGAAACTTCCCAGGGAAAGCACTTGGGAACCTAATTCTGAGTCTGCAGTCTCTGTCCTGGGCAAGTCCTTCCTGGCGTCCAGTGACCTCGCCTTCCTATAGTCCTGTCCTGTTTGACTGCAAGAATGACCTGCTTCCCGAGCTGACAGGAGTGTTGGCACGCAGAAGGGGCAGCTCTGTGGCATCCAGGGTGGGCTTTGGGGCTCTGTTCCCAGCTCGCTTGTAACTTGGAGCCTCTTGTCCTAGGGCTGGAGTTGGAAGGCGCTAGGGCAACAGCACCCGCTCGTTAGTCTGAGCTCCCACTTTGGGGAATCGCCACCTGAGACGGTGGGGACAGTTCGAAGCCCAGTGCAGCCTCCAGGTGTGTTGTTATTCGGTGCCCAGGGCTGGGAGGCAGCCGCTCCCTCTTGGTGATCCTCCCAGCCTCCTTTTTAAGTATCTGCAGTAACTCTGCGGTTATCAGAAGAAATCGACAGGTAGCTGGGCTTCAAGACTGAGGTTCAAACTACATTTTAATCTCAAGGGGACCCCGGTGTTATCTCAGGAATAAACAGAGGGGAAAGGAGAGCCTTCCCTTGGTTCAAGTCTTCTGTGTGCCTTGGAAGGATGCTTATTATGCCCTGGTCCAGTTACCTCCTTTTACAGGGGAGCAAACTGAGACCCCCAGAGAGCAGGGACCTGCTCCACATCAGCTGGTTCGTGGCAGCGCTGAGACTAGAGCCCAGAGCTCTGTCCGGGACGCCCCTTGTCTTCACGTGCATTTTCATCCACTCCTGTACCGCTTTGTGTTCTTCGAGGTGGATTCCTGTGTGTAAGTCTTGGTTCTCTGGTGATTTTATGGGCTTATCCAGACCTGAGGTTCACACTTCTTGGCAGAGAACTCCTTCAGCAAATAGGAGTGGAACTGACCTACCTCGGTTGGAGTATTTCCCAGCCTATGAAACCCTGCTTTTTTTTTTCCTGTTTGTTTGAGGCGTCAGACATTCGATTTTGAAATTGAAGGGCATTCAAACAATTCTTTATTCATTTCGTGCTCCCTCTTGAGGGAAATCATAGGCATCTTTCTAACTGGGGTGGGGGGGCAGTCACTAAGGCCAAATGCTTATTACTGTCCCCTCCCCCGCCTTTCCATACAGGGTGATGTCGGGAGGGTCCCTTGCCAGTGGACTAACAAGTGCTGATGGCTGATGGGGCAGTTTTCTGAGACCTGGGTAGGAAACCCTGGCCACAGCTCGCCTGTCCCCACCCGTGCCTCTCATGAGGACTTCTACCTGGAACACTATTGTCATTATTTACCAGCACATCTGTCCTCCCCAATATGTTCATTTCGAGCTTGAGCCTTGAGACTTAGTCTCGCTCATCCTGTGTCCCTAGAGCCTGTCCCAGCATAAGGGGGAGTCAATGAGTGTGTGTGGGCTGAATGAATGCATGAGTGAGTGAATGAAATGATGGTGCTATCCATAGTGGCTGTCCTCAGCTGGGACAGTTTCATATAGCAACAGGTAGTGAAGCAATCCTTGCTTACAAAACTGTACATAAATGTGTCAGGAAAGGAGGAGTCGTCACTCAGGGGAGGGCTTTTTAATCCAGGGCATCTGGCAAGCTGCCCATCCGAGAACCTGAGTTAAGGGGGGTGCAGGGCTGCTTTTTCCTTCAAGCAGGGTTTCTTAACTTTGACGCGGTAATTCTGGATATTAAACCTGGGCTTTTCACAAGGGGTGCTGGGAAGAGAGCTAGGCCCTCCCCTGGCACGGGAGGGAACGAGGGGGTGGAGACAGGGGGTGGGGCGGAGGCGGTGCTGTCTTGTGCCCTGTGCGCTGTCCAGCAGCGTCCCCGGACTCTAGCCACCAGAAGCCAGTACCACCTCTCCAAGTCGTTCCAACACAAAGTGTCTCCAGACACTGCCAAATGTCCTCGGGGAGCAGGCAGGGCAAAACTGCCCTGGTTGAGAACCACTGTCTTAAATGTTATGTTTCAGGGGAAACGCGTTAACAGGATTCACAATCGGTGTCACTGGATGTTGGATTCAGGGTAGTGGGGTTGGTGACAGGGAATCTGAGCCGGAGGACAGAAGCAGGTGTACCCGATGGAGACCCATTTCCAGACAAGAAGACTTCTGCAGGGCATGGGTTCCTTGGGCTTCTCCACCCTCCCTTCCCACTCCCCCTCCCCACCTTCATTCCTTCTCAGTTGACGGCTCAGAAACACAGAAACTCCAAGGATGGGGTCTGGCACACATGGTGGTCCCCACCCCTCTCTGGGCTGCATCTGGACCCAGAGGCTGACGAGCTCTGTGGCAGCTGGGTGAGCAGAGTTTTAGGAAGGCCTGCAAAGGTCACAGGAGGATCTGGCTACTGCAGCCTCTTAGAGGAAAGTCACTGGGAGTTTTGGACAATATTCTGAGAAGTATTTGTGGGTTTCTTTTTGAGTGTTTACTGTCCCTAAATTAACGTGACTGATGACGATGATGGTGAAGATGGTGAAGGCTTCCCTTACTGAGCACTTACTTCATACCAGGTACTCTGCTCAGTCCTTCCTGGCTCTGTCTGATTTACTTCTCACACCAACAATCAGTATCCTCGCTGTGCACATGAAACAGAGGCTCAGAGAGAGGTGAAGCCATTGGTCAAGGTCACCCAGCTGGACACGGTGGCGTGAGGACCCAAACCCAGCTGTTCTTAGCCAGCACGTGCGTCTGCTCCCAAAGAGAGGCCGCTCTGGTTTCTGGTGCCCAAGGCGCTGTCGTGAAATTCTCTCCCAAACCGCAAAATGACACTAATTTCAGTTTAATCTAATCACTTCGTAAAACATAAACAAAATACTGGATTACACACAGCATTTTATTGAGGGGGCCAGAGATGAGCTTGGGGTCACGAAGTCCAGCAGGAGGTGCGCTTCCCACACTGTTTAGGGGAGTCCTCTAGGCTTTGGCACCCCCTTTAGGAGATGCTATAGAGTTCCCCTCCCTCTGTCCCGTCCCCAGTATTCCCCGCATGCCAGGGATGGGCAGAGCTTTCTTCCTGGCACCCTTTGTTGAAAGTGCAGACTTAATAACCAGGATTGGAGCTCTGCCCACAGAGCGGCCCCTGCAGTGGCCCCTGGTTTGGTGCCTGCACCCCTGCCCTTAGCAAGCTGAGGTTTCTCACCACTGACCTTGGCTCGGGCTCTGGAACAACCTGCAGCCCAAGGCAAGCCCCACAACACTCAGATCCTATCTGCTTGCTTACATGACAAACAGAGGGCTGCCCAGCATTCGAGAGGACACGAGAAAACAGGGATCTCCTGGGACCCACCCAGTTTCAACAGGCCGTGTCTAACAGAGTCCAAGGGGCCTCTGGGGAAGGGACCTCCCTGGTGCATCATGTCCTGCCCGTCGTGCTGCCAGGATTCCTGAGTTTTCCAGACTTCTCCAGAATCCCTGCGTGCCCCGCATCAGTTCTCTTTACCTTGGCTCCCAGAGGCTCCCCCTGGTGTCTTCTCAGATTTCTGACCTCACCACCTCCTCTTTCATTTTCAGCAGACCGGGTCTATCTCCCATTTCCTGAGAGTCAGGGAAAGAACTTCCTCTGAGCAACATCTTGCCCTCACAGATATGTCTGAATGGTACCCTCCTGTGCCCTTCCTCCTGCCCTTCCTTCACAAGGGCTGCCATAACAGAGCACCACAGACTGCGGGCGTTAAACAGTGGACGTTTATCTTCTCATAGTTCTGGAGGCTGGAAGTCCCAGATCTAGGGCCAGCAAGGTCGTGTTCTGGGGAGCCCTCCCTCCCCAGACGGCTTGCAGACGACTGCCTTATCCTCACATGGCTTTTCCTCTGAGCGGGCACAGAGAGAGAGTGAGCCCTCTGGTGTCTCTTCTCATAAGGACACTAACCTATCAGATCTGGGCCCCACCCCCTTAGACCTCATTTGACCTTAATTACCTCCTTATGGGCCCGTCTCCAAACAGAGCCACACCCGGGGTTAGGGCACCAATGTAGTCGTTGGGGGACACAGATATCCTGTCCACAACACATCCAGGCGGAACAGAGGCTCTGCTCCGGCCCACGGCCATCCCTGCACCCGTGCTCCCACCCCCGCCCCCACCACGCTCAGTGACTTGTGTCCTGAGCCGACACAGAGGCAGCCCAGTCCTCACTGTCCTCCTCTTGACTGGCTTTTTCCATCAGCTGCTCAACCTTCCCAAGCCTGGTGGCACAGGGTCCTCCCCCTGCACTCTGGGCCTTCCGGCCACAGTTCCATCTCTGACTTATTACGGCCAGCGTCGTCTTAGAAGAAGCGTCCACGACCCCTGCCTCCACCTCCGCCCATTTCTCAGCCAGCCGCACCCTGGCTCCCACCCACCACCCACGGGCTTCAGTCACCAGTGCCTGTGTTGCCACATTCATTAGACAGGGTGCGGTCTCTGGTCTACCCGGGAACCATGTGACTGATGAGAGGGGCTGGACGTTAACGAATAACGAGATCAAGGCAGCAGGCACACACCCAGACTGTCCTGGTCAAACTGGGCAGGACACCCATGGGACCCCAGCCTTTGGAAGCATTCCGTGCCAGGACGCCCTGTCCCTTTCCCCGCCTTGGCTCCTACCTTTCGCTGTTCCCACCACGCCTCTCCAGAGGTTCCTCCTCTCGCATGGTCCCTCCAGTGGCTAAGCCCCTCCTCTCGCGTGGCTCCTCCTCTCGCGTGGCTGGCTCCTCTCGCGTGGCTGGTTCCTTCTCGCGTGGCTGGCTCCTCCTCGCGCAAGATCCCTCCTCTGGCGTGGTCCTTCCTTACGCTATTATTCCCAGCCTGTGCGGGTCGTTTCACGAGCGTCTGTCTCTGGCCCTTGGTCTTCTGGGTCTGCTCCCTCTTACCGTGTGAGCTTCTTTGGCCGTCTTACCGCGTCACAAACCCAGTCTTGCTCAACCAAACTTCTCTCACCTCGGCTCCCAGGCCTACATCTCGTTTCCTTGTTTTCCCTGTTCTTGGAGCTGTCGAGGCACCCAGAGCAGACGCATCATGGGAGCCACGCCGGCCCTGCCCTCAGCCGGCCCTCAGGCCCCCGCCGGCTCCGTCACGTCCGTCTGCATCCTCTCCGCTCTGTGGGATGACTTCTCGGGTGCAGCCGCCTCCCGGGGGCCCCTGCCGCTGCTGGTGGTCCATCGTGACCTGGCGGCTGCCTTCCCCTCGCGCTCCCGCCTCGGGCCACTCTGACTCCTTGGAGCCGGTGAGCTCCGGGAGCAGGACCCGCGTCCGTTCGCCTTTGATTGTGGGGCGTCCTGGGGGCCCAGTAAGTGTTTGATGACGTTTTGTGCTTCGAACTGGTTGTAAGATTGAGTTCCTTCTTTTTCTTTCTCATGCTATAAACTAGTATTTCTCTTGTTTCCCCCTTGAAGCTATTCCTTTCCAGTCTCAGTGTTGGCAGGTGAGTAATTATATTGTAAAGTGTGATGAGCAAAGTGATGCTGCGTTTCTTCACCTCCTTCAGAATTCAACAGGTTTTCATTGTATCTCCTCCCAGATTTTACCTTTTCGGATTTAAGAGTCCAAAATAGCTCACAGAACCCTCTCTTGACATCTTTCCTCTCTTACGTTGGGGTCTGTCTCGTTATTTTCTCTCTCTGCAGGTTGGACTTTTCTATCCCCAAATTATTAATTTGATAATTAAGTGAATAAGAGCTTTTTCACTCCTTCAGAGATTCAAAAATTTACTTTCTCCGTGTGCTTTCTTAGGAAGTTACTAGAGAAAATGCTTCTGTAAAACAAGGAAGAAGAGTAAAGAAAAAGGGAGTCCAGGAAATGGAACTCTGGCCGGGGGAGCGGGGAGAGGCCCCCAAAACCACAGGCCGGTGTTGGGAAGAGGAAGGAGGTCTGTGGGAGGGAGGGATCTGGGGGAAAACGAATAGGACTGTTTTTTTTTTTTAACATCTTTGTTGGAGTATAATTGCATTACAATGGTGTGTTAGTTTCTGCTTTATAACAAAGTGAATCAGCTGTACATATACATATATCCCCATGTCTCCTCCCTCTTGTATCTCCCTCCCACCCTCCCGATCCCACCCCTCTAGGTGGTCACAAAGCACCGAGCTGATCTCCCTGTGCTATGCAGCTGCTTCCCACTAGCTATCTATTTCACATTTGGTAGTGTATATATGTCCATGCCACTCTCTCACTTTGTCACATCTTACCCTTGCCCCTCCCCGTGTCCTCAAGTCCATTCTCTACATCTGCGTCTTTATTCCTGTCCTGCCCCTAGGTTCTTCAGAACCTTTTTTTTTTTTTTTTAGATTCCATATATATGTGTTAGCATATGGTATTTGTTTTTCTGTTTCTGACTTACTTCACTCTGTATGACAGACTCTGGGTCCATCCACCTCACTACAAATAACTCAATTTCGTTTTTTTTATGGCTGAGTAATATTCCATTGTATATATGTGCCACCTCTTCTTTATCCATTCATCCGATGATGCACATTTAGGTTGCTTCCATGTCCTGGCTATTGAAAATAGAGCTGCAATGAACATTTTGGTACATGACTCTTTTTGAATTATGGTTTTCTCAGCGTATATGCCCAGTAGTGGGATTGCTGGGTCGTATGGCAGCTCTATTTTTAGTTTTTTAGGGAACCTCCATAGTGTTCTC
The DNA here is from genome assembly GCF_028021215.1 of Eschrichtius robustus. Taxonomy (NCBI): domain Eukaryota; kingdom Metazoa; phylum Chordata; class Mammalia; order Artiodactyla; family Eschrichtiidae; genus Eschrichtius; species Eschrichtius robustus. The sequence continues at coordinate 145,408,227 of NC_090828.1, forward strand.
CATAGTGGCTGTATCAATTTACATTTGCACCAACAGTGCAAGAGGGTTCCCTTTTCTCCACACCCTCTCCAGCATTTATTGTTTGTAGATTTTTTGATGATGGCCATTCTGACTGGTGTGAGATGATATTTCATTGTAGTTGTGATTTGCATTTCTCTAACGATTAGTGATGTTGAGCATCCTTTCATGTGTTTGCTGGCAGTCTGTATATCTTTGGAGAAATGTCTGTATAGGTCTTCTGCCCATTTTTGGATTGGGTTGTTCGTTTTTTTTTTTGAAGAATTAGTTGAGAATGACTGGGGTTAGTTTATTTATTTATTTATTTTTTGGCTGTGTTGGGTCTTCGTTTCTGTGCGAGGGCTTTCTCTAGTTGCGGCAAGCGGGGGCCACTCTTCATCGCGGTGCGCGGGCCTCTCACTGTCGTGGCCTCTCTTGTTGCGGAGCACAGGCTCCAGACGCGCAGGCTCAGTAGCTGTGGCTCACGGGCCTAGTTGCTCCACGGCATGTGGGATCCTCCCTGACTAGGGCTCGAACCCGTGTTCCCTGCATTGGCAGGCAGATTCTCAACCACTGCGCCACCAGGGAAACCCCTGTTTTTCTGATATTGAGCTGCATGAGCTGCTTGTAAATTTTGGAGATTAATCCTTTGTCAGTTGCTTCATTTGCAAATATTTTCTCCCATTCTGAGGGTTGTCTTTTCATCTTGTTTATGGTTTCCTTTGCTGTGCAAAAGCTTTTGAGTTTCATTAGGTCCCATTTGTTTATTTTTGTTTTTATTTCCATTTCTCTAGGAGTAGGTCAAAAAGGATCTTGCTGTGATTTATGTCATAGAGTGTTCTGCCTATGTTTTCCCCTGAGAGACAAACTTGATTTTTAAAAACTGTTTAAAGGGAACTTTTCAGTACTAATAGCTCTTGTTTTGAGGAAAATGTTATATAAATTTTAGCAATACTTTCACCTTCACTTGTTTCTTCTTCTGTGAATTTTAAGTAAAATTATATTTAATACTTTTTTTTAAAGGGGGTGAACTATAGAGGATAGTTGTTTTTCTTCATCTTTTTTTTTCCTTTTTTGTCTTTAAAAATTTTTTTTGGCCCCTTGTATTGGCAGCGTGGAGTCTTAACCACTACACCGCCAGGGAAGCCCCAGTTTATTCAATTTTAATGGAAGGATAAGGGTAAAAGAAATGTGGGATGATCCATTTTGTACCCACTAAGATGGATATTTTTAACACAGAGTAACAAAGGTTGATGAGGACGTAGAGAAATTAGAACTCTATGCATTGATGGCGGGAAGGTAAAATGGGGCAGCTGCTGTGGAAAACAGTGTGGTGGCTTCTTAAAAAAGTAAACACAGAATTACCATATGATCCACACATTTTGCCTCTGGGTATGTACCCAGAAGAATCAAAGCAGGGACTCGAAAAGATATTTGTACACCTCTGTTCCTGGCTGCGTTATTCACAGTAGCCAGGAGATGGAAACAACCCAGCGATGAATGGATGAACAAAGTGCGGCCTGTCCATACAATGGAATAGTATTCATCCTTAAAAAGGAATGAAATTCTGACAGATGCTACAATGTGGACGTGAAATGAGCCAGACACAAAAGAGCAGATATTGCATGACTCCATTTATATGAAGTACCTAGAACAGACACATGCCTAGAATCAGAAAGTAGAATAGAGGTTACCAGGGGCTGTGGGAAGGGTAACGGATAGTTACTGTTTAATTGGTACAGAGTTTCTGTTGGGCCAGTTGAAAAGTCCTGGAGATGGATAGGGGTGATCATTGTACAACTCTGTACACTAAACCACGGTTAAAATGGTAAATATTATGTATATTTTACTACAACTTAAGAAAAATGTAGAATGAAAAAGTTAAACTGTCTTCTGATGTTTATTTTTCCATAGTCCCAGGGAAAAACACAGAGGAAGTTAAGTTTTTCTTGGAGGGGTTCTCATTGTAGGTGTTCCCTCATTCCTCATCTTGTTCCATCGCTCTCAAGACCCTCTTTGCTTCAGCGCCCCTTTCTTCATTTCCAGCAATGCACATGGCCACCCACTTTCGGGAAACGTCACTCCTACCCAGTCAGCTGTGCTGTGTAAGTCACAAAAACTCAGTGGCACATAGCAATGCATGTTTACTTCTTTCTTAGTGTTTGCAAGTGAGCTGGGGTTTGACTGACCCGCTATGATGCTGATGTTGATCCAGTCAAGATGCAAAACAAGTCTGCAACCCTGAGGACCCTTCATGGTGCCCTGTTAGAGTCATACCTCCCTCCCTCCCACCCTCACCCTCCCTTCACTCCTGACAACCACTAATAGGGTCTCCATTTCTATAGATATAATTTTGCTGTTTCAAGAATGTTATATAAATGATGTGGAATCTAAAAAAAATGATACAAATGAACGTATTTACAAAACAGACTCACAGACGTAGAGTACAAACTTATGGTTACCAAAGGGGGAAGGGGGTGGAGGGATAAATTAAGTGTTTGGGATTAACATATACACACTTCTCTATATAAAATAGATAACCAACAAGGACCTACTGTACAGCACAGGGAACTCTACTCAGTACTCTCTAATAACCTGTATGGGGAAAGAATATGAAAAAGAATGGATGCACGTATAACTGAATCACTTTCCTCTACACCTGAAACTAACACAAAGGTTGTAAATCAACTATACCCCGATATAAAATAATTAAATTTAAAAAAGAATGTTATATAAATGGAATCATACAGTATGTAACCGTTTGGGATTGGCTTTTTTCATTCAGCACATTTCTCTGGATATTCATTTAAGTTGGTCCATGTATTACTACTTTGTTCCTTTTAATTGCTGAGTAGAATTTCATAGTATGGATGTACCATAGTTTGTTTAACCATTTACCCATTGAAAGGCATCTAGACTGTTATAGTTTTGGGCTGTTAGGAATAAAGCTGCTACAAATAGTAGTGTACAGGTTTTTTTGTGAATATAAGTTTTCACTTCTCCAGGGTAAATGCCCAAGAGTGCAATGGCTGGGTCATATGATAGTTGCATGTTTAGCTTTTCTTAAGACACTGTCAACCTGTTTTCCAGAGTGGTTGCCTCATTTTACAGTGCCACCAGCAATGTGTCCGTGACCTAGTTTCACCACAACCTTGCTAGCATTGTCGTCATTTTTTATGTTAGATATTCTGATAAGCATGTAGTGATACCCCATTACGATTTCAATTTGCATTTACCTAATAGCTAATAATGTTGAACATCTTTTCATGTGCTTATTTGCCATCTGTGTGTCTTTTCTGAAATGTCTTTTCATGCATTTTGCCTATGTTCTAAATAGATTTTTTTTTTTTTGGCCGTGTTGGGTCTTCGTTGCTGCGTGCGGACTTTCTCTACTTGTGGCGAGCAGGGGCTACTCTTCTTTGCGGTGCGTGGGTTTCTCATTGTGGTGGCTTCTCTTGTTGTGGAGCACAGGCTCTAGGTGTGCGGGCTTCAGTAGCTGCAGCACACGGGCTCAGTAGTTGTGGCTCACAGGCTCCAGAGCACAGGCTCAGTAGTTGTGGCTTGTGGGCTCTAGGGCACACAGGCTTCAGTAGTTGTGGTGCATGGGCTTAGTTGCTCCGCGGTATGTGGGATCTTCCTGGACCAGGGATCGAACCTGCTTCCCCTGCACTGGCAGGCAGATTCTTAACCACTGCGCCACCAGGGAAGTCCCTAAATAGATTTTTTTAATTTGTTTACTATTGAGTTTTGAATGTTCTCTGTCTGTTCTAGATATTAGTTCTAATTTGCAGATTGCAAATATCGTCTCCTCATCTGTAGCTTGCCTTTTCATCCTCTTAACATGGTTTTTCTTGGAGCAAAAGTTTTAAATTTTAGTGAAGTCCGATTTATCAGTTTTTCTTTTTATGGATCGTGCTTTTGGTATCAAGTATAAGAAATCTTTGCCTGGCCCTACATCTTGAAGAATTTCTATGTTTTTTCTAAAAGTTTTAGTTTAATGTTTTGCGCTCAAGTCCATGATCATTTTGAGGTAATTTTTGTACAAGGTATGAGTCTTAGTTCAAGGTTCATTTTGTTATCTGTAGCTGTCCAGTCGCTTTAACACCGTTGCCTATTCTTCTACTAATACCATGCTGTTTTGATTACTGTAGCTATACAGCGAGTCTTTAAACTAGCTGAACTGATTCCTCCCACTTATTTTTTTTAAATTAATATAATTTATTTTGTTGAGAGGATTTAGGTTTACAGAAAAATTCTGCAGAAAGTACAAAGAATGACCATATACCCCCTCAACCCTTCCTCTCCAGTGTCTCCTATTACTAATGTCTTGCATAAAAGTGGTGCATTTGTTACAATTGTTGAGCTAATATTGATACATTAACCAAAGTCTCTAGTTTACATTGCTTTTTTTACAAGTCTTTTTTATTGAAGTATAGTTGCTGTACGATACTGTATAGGCTATAGGTGTACAATTAGGGATTCACAATTTTTAAAGGTTATGCTCCATTTATAGTTATTGTAAAATATGGGCTCTGTACCCTGTGTTGTACAACGTATCCTTGTAGCTTATTTTATACCTAGCAGTTTGTACCTCTTACTGCCCTGCCCCTAGCTTGCCCCCCTTCCCTCTCCCTGCTGGTAACCACTAGTTTGTTGTCTGTATCTGTGAGCATGCTCTTTTTTTGTTATATTCACTGGTTTGTCTTCCTCGTTTTGAGTCTCCATTGTCTGGCCCTGCCCTGCGTACTAGACTCAGCTTCGTGGCAGTGACGAGCATTCTTGGCTTTGGGCTTGCAGGTGGGAGCCCTCCCTCGGCTGTGCGCTGTGCTGCAGGTGCTGCGGGAAGAGCGGGACCAGTGTCTGCAGGGACTCGCCGAGGAGAGGGCCAGGCACCCGGCCCCAGGTACGTGCACACCTGGGCCCACTCTGGGATGTGCGTTGCATCCAGGTCCACTGGGTTGGGGGCAGGTAGGGGCTGGAGCAACTGCGTCCTTTCAGAGAGTAAGCTGAGGGGAAGGGCCTGGAGTGACCCTGGTGACCAGTCTATACACACCCAGAGAAACCACGCCTCTCTTTGGTTCTCTGAGTTTGTGGTTACAGCCAGGGTTGTTGAACCATTAGCTTCTGCATGATGACTTCACCAAGGTAAGCGTTTGGTGAGAGTTACTTATCAAGGCGGTGTACTTCTCACCCATTCTTTCACCTCTACTGCTAGTTTGATGGGAGAGGCAGCGTGGGGTCTGGAAAACTTGGAGTCCATTGCTGGCTGATCCTCACTGGCTGTGTGAACACAGACAAATTATTTAACCTTCCGAGTCTCGCTTTACTGATCTATAAAACGCAGGTGATAAAGTCTACATCAGAATTATAAAGTCTACATCAGAATTATAAAGATATATGAGATATATCTATTATAATGTATAATGTAATTCTACATCAGAATTATAAAGATATATGAGATAAAGTATGTTAATACAGGTGTTTCTTAAATATTATTAATTTAAATATTTGTTATTATTAGTCAGGACTGTAAATATTATTAATTTGATATTTACATGTTAATTTTATTTCTATTCCCTTCCTTCACTTATCTGCTTTGCTTTCACTCATCTAAGGGCAGGGAGGGATGTGGCATTAGGAGAAGAATCCTTTACAGATAGACAAAGACTTGTACAGGCAAGGTCTTAGCAGCACGGGTTACAGTAGCCAACAGGTGGAAACAACCCAAGTGTCTGTCAGCTGATGAATGGGTAAAGAAGATGTGATCTGTACGTACAGCAGAACAGTATTCAGTCTTAAAAAGGAATGAAGTACTGATACATACTACCACGTGGATAAATTTTAAAAAACGTGAAGTGAAAGAAGTCTGTTGTAAGAGGCCATGTGTTATATGATTCTACTTGTATGAGATGTCCAGATTAGACAGATTCATAGAGACAGAAGTTAGATTCGTGGTTGTCAGGGGCTCAGGGGACAGGGCTGGGGAGTAACTGTGTAGGAACTGCCTTTTGGTGGTGGTGAAATGTCTACAACTGGATAGAGGTGCCGGTCACACAACACTGTGAATGTACTAAATGCCACTGATTGTACACTTTAAAATGGCTAATGGTTAATTTTATGTGATGTGAATTTCTTTTTAATAGACTTTAATTTTTAGAGCAGTTCCCTGCAGAGTGGAGCAGAAAGTACAGAGCGTTCCCACATACTCTCTGCTACTCCCTCCCACCCAAACACACAGCCTCCCTCACCGTTAGCATCCTGCACCAGGTGCTACCTTTGTTACAGCTGATGAACCTACACACCATCGTCACCCAGAGTCCACAGTTTACATTAGGGGTCACCCTTAGTGTTCATATTCAGTGGGCTTTGAAAAATGGATGATTGCAAGTATCCACGATTATACCACCATACAGAGTAGTCTCTCTGGCCTGAGAACCCTCTGTGCTCCACCGATGCAGCCTTCTCTCTCCTCTAACCCCTGGCAACCACTGATCCTTTTACTCTCGCCATAGTTTTGCCTTTTCCAGAAAGTCATATAGTTGGAATCATGCAGTGTGGAATCTTTTCAGGTTGGTTTCTTTCACTTGGTAATATACATTTAAGGTTTTTCTCATGTCTTTTCATGGCTTGGTAGCTCATTTCTTCTTTGAGCTGAAGAATATTCCACCGTCTGGATGTGCCACAGTTTATCCATTCTCCTACTGAAAGACATCTTGGTTACTTCCAAGTTTTGGCGATTCTAAATCAAGTTGTTCTGTGCAGACATAAGTTTTCAATTCATTTGGATAAATACCAAAGAGAATGGTTGCTAGATCGTATGGTGAGAGCATGTTCAGTTTTGTAAGAAGCTGCCAAACTGTCTTCCAAGTGGCTGCACCATTTTATTTTCCCACCAGCAGTGAATGAGGGTTCCTGTAGCTCCACATCCTTGACAACATTTGATGTTGTCAGTGTTTTGCTTTGTTTTTTTAATTGTAGTAAAATACATGTAACATAAATTTCACTGTCTTAACCGTTTTTATTTCTTTTTCTTCCAGTTTTATTGAGATATAGTTGACATACAGCAGTGTATAAGTTTAAGGTGCACAGCATAATGATTTGACTTACATACATCATGAAGTGACTGTCACAAGAAGTTTAGTGAACACCATCATCTCTTATAGATGCAGAGTTAAAGAAACAGAAAAAAATGGTGTGACGAGAACTCTTGAGATTGCTCTCTTAACAACTTTCACATATAACACACAGCAGTGGTAACTGTATTTATCAAGCTGCACATCACATCCCTAGTTCTTATTTATCTTATAACTGGAAGTTTGTACCTTTTGACTACCTTCCTGCAATTCCCCCCAGCCCGGCCTCTGGTACCCACAAATCTGATCTCTTTGTCTATGAATTTGTTTGTTCGTTTTCGAAGTATAATGGACCTACAATGCTATGTTAGTTTCTGATACAGAACATAGTAATTTAATATTTCTATACATTTCAAAATGATCACCAAGACAAGTCTAGTTTTGATGTGTCACCATACAAAGATATTACGTAGTTATTAACTGTATTCCCCACTCTGTACATTTCATACCGGTGACTTATTTATTTTGCAACTGGAACTTTGTATCTCTTAATATCCCTGACCTATTTCTTTCCTCCCCCACCCTGCCTCCCTCTGGCAACCACCTGTTTGTTCTCTGTAACGTGTTTCTTTTTAGTTATGTTTGTTCATTTGTTTTATAGATTCCACATCTATAAAATCATAGAAATCATAGTGAAATCGTATAGTATTTGTCTTTGTCTGACTTATTTCACTTATCATAATACCCTCTAGGTCCATGCATATTGTCACAACTGGCAAGATTTCATTCTTTTTTATGACTGAGTAATATTCAGTTGTGTATATATGTACCACGTCTTCTTTATCTGTTCATTCATCTGTTGATGGGCACTTGGGTTGCTTCTGTATCTTGACTATTGTAAATAATGCAGTGAACATAGGGGTGCATGTATCTTTTCTAATTAGTGTTTTTGTTTTCTTTGGATAAATAGCCAGGAGTGGAATTGCTGGATCATATGGTAGTTCTATTTTTTAAGTTTTTGAGGACTTTCCATAGTTTCTCCCCAGTGGCTGAAGCAATTTATATTCCCACCAACAGTGCACGAGGGTTCCCTTTTCTCCACACCCTCGTCAACACTTGTTATTTCTTGTCTTTTTGATAATAGTCATTCTGACAGGTGTGAGGTGATATCTTGTGGTGGTTTTGATTTGTGTTTCCCTGATGATCAGTGATGTTGAGCATCTTTTCATGTGCCTGTTGGCCATCTGTATGTCTTCTTTGAAGAAATGTAGTTTAAAAAAACATGTAAATTTCATCAACTTAACCATTTCTCAGTGTACAGTACAGTTATGTTAAGTTCACATTGCTGTGCACCCAATCTCCAAAACCTTTTATCTTGCAAAACTGGAGCTCTATACCCATTAAACAACAACTCTTTTCCTCTCTTCCATTATCCCCTGGGAACCATCATTCTACTTTCTGTTTCTATGGATTGAATGGTTCTAGGTACCACAAATAAATGGAATCATACAGTATTTGTCTTTTTGTGATTGGCTTATGGTATCTCATTGAGGTTTTGATCTGCATTTACATGATGATTAGTGATGTTGAGCATATTTTCCTGTGTTTCTTGGCCATTTGTATGTCTTCTTTAAAGAAACGTCCTTTCAAGTCCTTTGACCGTTTTTAAATAGGGTTGTTTGGTTTTTTGTTATTGAGTTGTAGTTCTTTATATATTCTGGATATTAACCCTTTATCAGATATATGATTTGCAAATAATTTCTGTCATTCTCTAGGTTGCCTTTTCATTCTGTTGATTGTGTCCTTTGATGTACAAGTTTTTAAGTTTGATGTATAACCTAATATATCTAATTTTACTTTTGTTGTCAGTTCTTTTGGTGTCATATCCAAGAAAGCATTGCCAAATCCAATCTCATGAAACTTCCTCTAAGAATTTTATAGTTTTAGCTCTTACATTTAGGTCCTTGGTCCATTTTTGAGTTAATTCTTATGTGTGGTATAAGGTAAAGGTCCATCTTCATTCTTTTGCACATGGACATTCAGTTTTCCCAGCACCATTTGTTGAAAGACTGTCCTTTTCCCATTGAATGGTCTTGGCACCTTGGTAAAAAAATCACTTGACCATGTATGTGAAAGTTTATTTGGGGGCTCTCTTTCCTATTCCATTGGTCTATATGTCTGTCTTTATGCCAGTACCACACTGTTTTGATTACTGTAGCTTTCAAATGGGTTTTGAAATCAGGAAGTATGAGATCTCCAAATCTGTTGTTTTTCAAGATGTTTTTAACTATTCCCAGGTCCTTTGAGATTCCATTAAGAATTTTAGGATGAATTTTTCTATTTCTGAAAATAATATTAATTAAATAAATATTAAATAAAGTATTTCTGTCATTGGAATTATTAATTTTTTTTTGGCTGTGCCATGCATCTTGCGGGATCTCAGTTCCCTGACCAGGGATTGAACCTAGGCCATGGCAGTGAAAGCCCATAATCCTAACCACTAGGCCACCAGGGAACTCCCTGTCATTGGGATTTTGATACAGATTGCATTGAATCTGTAGATCACTTTGGGTACTATTGACATCTTAAAAATATTAAGTCATCCAAGCCATGAATACAGGATGTCTTTCCATTTATTTGTGTCTTTAATTTCTTTCAGCAGTGTTTGGTAGTTTTCAGTGTGCACGTCTTTCACCTTGTTAGTTAGGTTTATTCATAAGTATTTTATTCTTTTTAATGCTATTGTGAATGGATTTGTTTCATAATTTCCTTTGTAGGTTGTTCCTCACTAGTGTACAGGAATGCAACTAATTTTTGTGTGTTGATTTTATATCTACCCTGTCACTTTGGTGAGCCCATTTGAGGCATCATTAGGGTTTTCTACATATAAGATCACATCGTTTGCAAACAGAGATAATTTTACTTCTTTCCTCCAATTTGGACACCTTTTATTTATTTTTCTTGCCTACTTGCTATACGCTAGGGCTTCCAGTACTATGCTGAATACAAGTGGCAAAAGTGGGTGTCCTTGTCTTGTTCCTGATCTTATAGAAAAAGCTTTCAGGCTTCATCATTGAGTATGATGTTCACTGTGGCCTTTATATATATGGCCTTTATTATATTGAGATAGTTTCCTTTTATTTCTAGTTTAAGTGTTTTTTATCATGAAAGGGTGTTGAATCTTGTCAAATACTTTTTCTGCATCAGCTGAGATGATCCTGTGGTTTTTGTTCTCCGTTTTGTTAATGTGGTGTATCACATTGAGCAGTTTTCACATTTCGAACCATTCCTGCATCGCAGGAATAGATCCCACTTGGTCATAGTGTATAATTCTTTTAATGTGCTGCTCAATTCAATGTGCTAGTATTTTGTTGAGAATTTTTACATCAATGTTCATCAGGGATATTGGTCTGTAGTTTTCTTTTCTTGTAGAGTCTTTGTGTGGCTTTGGTATCAGGGTAATGCTGGCCTCATAGAATGATTTTGCAAGTGTTTCCTCCTTTACAGTTTTTTGGAAGCCTTTGAGGAGGCTTAGTGTTAATTCCTCTTTAAATGTTTGGTAGACTCTATCAGTGAGGCCATCTGGGCTTTTGTTGTTGCGAGATTTTTTATGACAGATTCCATCTCCCGACTAGTTAGAGGTCTGCTCCGAGTTTTTACTTGCTCACGCTTCCGTCTTGGTAGGTCGTGTGTTTCTGGGAATTGATCCTTTTCATCTAGGTTATCCGGCTTGTTGGTGTACAGACCAGAGAGATCCTTTTGCAGTACTCTTATCTCCAAGTCATGGCCTTTGTTCTTGAAATCCTTGGGCTGTTGGTCGTCCACTTTCTCATGCCCCATGCCCAGGCCGGTGACTGCTTCCCAGCCCCCCTCCCACCGTGTTCAACCCTCCCAGGAACCTGGCCGCCACCCAAACCGCTGCTCCCGCTGTGCCGCTGTCCTCTCAGCTGTGTCCGCCAGACCCTCCCCTCCCTTCCCTTCCTGTCGCGCTTCTCGCTCCCTGAAGACAACTGTCTGCCCTCTGGTGGCGATGGCAGCGGTGTGTGTGTGGCTGCAAGGGGAAGGCAGCCCCATCTCTGTATTATCCAAAAGAAAGAGAGAGGAAGAGGGGTGCAGGGGAGGAGAGGGGGAAGGGGGAGCCCAGGCTTTTAAATTAGGCTGTGTGATCTCGAACAAGTCCTAATGTCTCTGGGCCTCAGTTTCGACATCTATTTTATGGGGTTGGTGTGAAATTGAAAGCATTCATTCAAAAAATAGTTAGCACTTCTTGTTGTGAGGTGAGAATGGTGAGAAAGAAGGAGCTTGGACTCCTCTCTTATGGCTTGGGAATGTGTTTTTGCACATGTGGCAGAGACTTGATAAGCGAGCGTCATCAAATAGGGGTTGGTTTCTTAGACATCACAAAAGCTGCAGAGCTGGCACAGAGTTCCCAGGCGCCCTCAGAATCCGGATTCCTCCTGTCTTTCTGCTCAATGTGTGGCATTCGCCTCCTGGTCGTAAGGTGGCTGCAGCACCTCCAGGGAGGAGAGGGGAGTATTCTGGGGGAAAAGAGATGAAGGTCGTGAGTTCAGTTCTAGACACACGGAGTGGAGGCTTCAGAGGAGGGCCGGGCTGGGGAACGCTTCTGTTTGGCTGGCAACTGAGGCTGAGGTTGCAGGAGGAGAGGGTGAGGGAAGGGGAGGAGGAGAGGGCCCAGGAGCGGCCTCGGACCCCCGAGGGGGCTCCGAGCCTGACCTGGGGGCCCGTCACCCTGTGGATGCCGACCTCACATTGCAGTTCCTGGGAGGCTGCGGATGTGCCCAGTTTGACCGACCTGGAGCAGGTCTAGCCATCTTCTATCCGTCAGGAGCAGCCAGGGGCAGGAGGAAGATGGTGCCGTGGGCGGCAGAGGCCCAGCAGTGTGGGTGCTGCGATGGGCTTCAGTCGAGTCACCCGTCCTCTGCATGAGGGACGGGGCAGGATGACAACTTCCTTCCATAGGTTGAGCCTTTCCTTCCCCTCTGCTGGCTGTGGCAGGTGCTTCGGGGAAGCCAGACAGTAGTCTTATGGCTCACAGGGGCCCACCATTGAGCCACAGCCTCCTGACTTCCTGGGCCCTCCTGCCACCCCAGAAACTACAGCTGTCTGCATGTCCCCAAGGTGAATGCCAAAAATTCCCGTGACAGGGCGTGGGACTTGCATTCAGGCCTGAGGGATAAAGCCTAGAATGGCAAGCCACTGGGAGAGATGATGGTGAACTTTAGTTCACACTGAGAGGTTACAGACGGTTATTCTAAAAATGAGCGTCTGAAGTGTTTAAATGTCCTGTTGCTCCCCAGTGGCTCCAGGATGATGTTCAGCTCCTCACTCCCTTGTCCACGCATCCATCCCAAACATTTTCACTTGGTTCAACCAGATTGCTTACAACTTCCTGACTGTGTCCGCTTCTCTCATGCCTCTGGGCCTTTGCACATGCTGATCCCGCTGCTTCAGCACCATTCCCTCTTTCCCACTCTGCCAACCACTCTCCTTTTCAGACTCCTCCAGGAACGATTTCTCCCCGTGCATCTGGCCACCCGGAGTTCTGCAGGACCCTCTGTTTCTCTCCCTCTTGGCACCTCTGCACTGCATCATAGGGTTGTGTTTCCTGGATTGGGAGAGACTGTGTCACTCTCCTCTTCTTCCCCAGCGCGGGGCACAGGGCCTGCAAGACCTAGTAGTTGGTGTGTGTTTGTTGATGACTTACTGGGTGAATGAGTGAGTACAGACGTTTGACTGAGAGCAGGAAGAGAGGAGACTTGAAGGAGAGAGAGGGAGGTGAAGCAGAGCCTTTGCGGCGGAGGACGTGGACGCCCCCGGCCTGCCCAGCTCGTCACAGACCAGCCGGGGTGAGCAGTGTAGCCACGTCACCCATGGAGAGTGCTCCCCAGAGCCTGACCTGGGGGCCCGTCACCCTGTGGATGCCGACCTCACATTGCAGTTCCTGGGAGGCTGCGGATGTGCCCAGGTTGACCGACCTGGAGCAGGTCTAGCCATCTTCTGTCCCCAGGGGCTCCCATGTGGTCCTACTTGTGCACCCAGGGCTGAGAAGGCGCAGTGGGACTCCTGCCGGGTTCTGCCGTGAGCTCCCGGGGGAGACCTCGCTCTCCTCGTGTGCGATGGGGCTGTGCGGCACACGCAGTAATTGCAAGTGTGTCTCGCCGGGCCGCGCAGGTGGGTGAACGGGGCCAGGCCGACCCCGTCCCAGCACAAAGGCTCAGGCCGCGTGGATCTGTTTTGCATTTTGGCCTTCTGCAATTTTCATTTAGGAAAAGGGGTCTGTTGTTTTGAAAACCTGGTTTAAAAGCCCCTGAGCCAGAAGACTTCTGAGTCTTCTGAAGTCTTCTGAGGACCCGGACTCCTGGGAAAATCTTCAGGCCTGTTCCGCTGACAGGTTGAGAAAGCTGAGCCAGAAGACCCATCGTGGAGCTTAGAACCGACGTGGTGGCCGCGGAGGGAGATTCCCTCAAAGAATGAAAACACGAGAAACAGCAAAGGCGTAGAGCCCTCGGTCAGGCTCCGCCCCACGGATGCCCATCAGGACCAGGTTGAGGGGATGGGCCGGGGCTGAGGCCGCCTGGGGGGGTCCGGCCCCATGACCTCCTCTCAGGGGCATGACTCCTGAAGTCCTGGGCGCCAGGGCCCACAGGCCCTCCGTCCCCAGCAAGGCTCTGTCTGGCGCCTGAGGCGGGGAGGGGCTGGCGGACGCTCTGTGGGGGGTGTAGGTTAATGGTTAAGCTGCCCGGCCTTCCCTGCGGAGGTTAATGTCTGAGCGCCAGAAGAGTCCCAGGAGATGCCGCTCACCGAGCTGGCGCCAAGCCCGGCGCACTCACCACGCATAAAAAATCACCTCTTCAGCTGTTCCGGGTTAGGTGGCCACGGCCTTCGGAACGTTCTGTGGGAACATTTCAGGGTCACCCTAATAGCTGCGTGGCGTGCTCTACCCGGCTATTTATTGCTCTGTTTTCAGAAGCTGATACCCCCTCGGAGCTGGCTGGGTGAAGGGCTTTTCCTCTCCCTAAGGAAGAATGTTCCCGAGAGACAGTGCAGTGGCAGGAAAGATGTGGGCTTAGCAGTTTGGACAGACCTGGGCAGGTGTGCTGCTCTGTCACTTAGGGCCGTGTGACCTTGGGCAAGACCCCGATCCTCTCTGGACCTTTGTGTCCTCGCCTTCAAAATGGGGACACAGCATCCCCTTTTCCTCTTGTCTCTGCCAGCTGGTTACCCACTCCCAAAGAACATGGGCTGGCTTCTAGCGGGTGGCGGGGGGCAGTGCTTTTTTAGTGAGGTGAAATTCACAATATTAACCATCCTAAAGCAAACAACTCAGTGGCGTTTGGTGCATTCACAGTGCAACCGCCACCACCTCTATGTAGCTCCAAAGCATTCTCATCGCCCCAAAATAAAATCTGTACCCGTTGAGTAGTCACTCCTCATCTTGCCCCCCCTCCGCGCCTGGCGACCATGCATCCACTCCCTGTCTCTGTGCTTTCGCTGACTCTGGACATTTCACAACGAATGGAGCCACAGTCCGTGACCTTTGTGTCACCTCCTTCCACTAATGTTTCCAAGGTTCATCCACGTGGTGGCACTGCTATCAGTGTGTCTTACGTGCTGGCTTTTAATGCAGTTTCTCTAACAAACATTCCAGTCCTTTTCTGGCTTCTCCTGGCTCCTGAGGGCCACTGGCAGCCAGGCAACCTGGGACCTCCCTCCCCTGCCCAGAGCCTAGCTCTCTTCACCCTTTCCTTGGCACTGCTGATCTGGGCTCGTTTTTCAGAAACAAGTAACTTACGTTCATGTAGCATTTTCGACATATTTTTTCAGTTCTTAAAACAACCTGTGCAGTAAGTACCATTGTCATCCCCACTTCACAGATGAGGAAATTGAGGCTCTTAGAGGCACAGGATCACCCAGAGCTGAAACAGGACTCTCAACCCATATCTTTTGACTGCAAATCCTGAGGATTGTCTATTTTACAATCCAGACTGAGCTGAGAGGGACTGATATTCTCACCCTCCCAAGAAAAGATTGGCATTTGAAAAAAAAAAAAAAGGAAGAAAGAGACTGTTGATACCAATTAATGTCTATTTAGTGTGAGAGGCGGCGTGAAAGGCAGCGTTTTAGCCAGGGAGGACTAGGAGGGCTCTTTGGGCCGGGTGCAGTTTGTACAGTCGGGGGAGGGGAGGCTCAGCGTCCGGTGCTCAGAAGCCACCTTGAGCGAGACTCCCGGAGGGAAAAGAGCCAGCCTGCCCCAGGGAAGCGGCGCTCAGCCTCACATTCACAGGGTCCTTCGTCTCGTCCCAGGCAGCCTCCTAATTGCATGACCCTCTCTGCTTGAATACTCTAGGGGGTGGGCACCCCACTACTCCCCAAGATAGTTCTGTGGAACGGTTTGTGCTTCTTGGTTTAAAGAGGAACGCCCCCAGACTCGTTGCTGTCCCTCCTGTGCCATGCTTTTAAACGCCGTCGCCACCCTGGGCCTTCAGTTCCTCTAACCCACGCTGACCATCTCTGTGTGTGGTCCAGCCATCACAAGCAGGGCAACGCCTAAATACCGTAAATACTGCAAAGCCAAGGAGACCGCCCCAGGTTGCCCCTGGGGGTGGGCTCAGAAGGCAGAGGGGGCATGATGCAGCCAGGAAACAGGCTGTCGGTCCTGCCCATCTGGACGTGTTCCCGTAGCCGTTTCTCCTCTGGGCTTTCCTGCCATCTGGGGCGAGTGGGCAGCAGGGCACTCATGCCTCTTTCTGGAACCTTCTGTGTTCCTGCTCATCACGTCACCCCTTGTCTCCCTAGTCTGGGGGAAGTCTTGCTCTTTTTCTGTTTTCTCCCAAGTGTTTTGATTACACCAGAATTCCTCTTTATCACCCTGCCCCAGGGACCTTTGGAAACCCAAGTCAGGGAGATCGTAAGATTTCCTGCCCTCCTCGGAGACTGTGAACTAGTAATCTGAGGAGGAAGGACGGAAAAAAGGAAAAAAATAACCAGGAGGAAAAAAAGATCCACTGCAAACACAAATCATTAATTCCCACCAAAATCCTGGGAGACGTTACTATGCCCATTTTATAGATGAGGAAAGTGAGGCTCGTAGAGGTAAGTGGCGTGTCCAAAGCTCAGTCCGTCTCCACCACACTTCACTTCAACCGAGGATGCCATGCTGTGCCGTGGGCACCAGGCAGGCACCCCCCCCGGCCCCTCCAGATGACGTCTGTGGTCCCATGGTGTCTTTTCTTGTTTCCCTACTTAAACTTGCACACCCTTCCATCCCTTCCCCTCCAGCCAGGCAGTCAGTGTCAGCAGGTGACTTCAGAGATGTTGGAGGGTTGGGGGGATGCCTTGGGGCCTGCTTGCCCTGCAGCAGCCAGTTTACGTTCATTCCAGCCCTGCCCTCCCAGAGGCGCTGAGCCCTCGCTAGTGGCTCTGTTTACAAAGCTCCCCTATCCTTTACCTCATGGGTTCCCCTCAACCCTGGCTCAGGCACTGAACTTTGCTGCTCTGGGTCTAAAACTCCCAGCCCCCCACAGTGACCCGAGTTCTGTGCTTCGTCCCTTCCGAGCCAGAGCCCCAGGGGAGGCCAGACCAGGACGCCCCCCTCCCTTTCCTGCTCCACTTGTGCAGCCTTCCCCGCACTCAGAGCAGGAGCCTGTGGGGAGTGGGGTCTGAGGCCCTCCACTCACACCCTGGAGCAGCAGAAAAGGGGTCCCTGCAAGCAGCCAGGGGGCCGCACAGACCCCCTGCTCCCCCGGCCGTAGTCCCTCCAGCCCGCTTGCACCATGTACCTTATGTACTGTGGTTTCCTTAATATTTTTTCCTTTAAATCAATTGGCTGACTTTTTTTTCAGCACACTGTACGTTAGCTCTTAGGCTTATTCATCATACCTGACTGCAGCTCTGGAACCTTCGACCAACCTCTCCGCCTTTCCCTGCAGCCCCAGCCCCTGGTAACCACCATTCTATTCTCTGCTTCTGTGAGTTTGACTTTTTTGGATTCCACATACCAGGGAGATGATAACAGTATTTGTGTTTCTGTGTCTGGCTTACTTCACTGAGCATAACGTCCTCTAAGTTCGTCCGTGTTGTCACACATGGCAGGATTTCCTTTTTTTTGTTTGTTTTTGGCTGTGCGGCGTGGCACGCAGGATCTTAGTTCCCTGACCAGGGATCGAACCTATGCCCCCTGCAGTGCAGAGTCCTAGCCACTGGGCCGCCAGGGAATCCCAGTAGGCTGAATAATATTTCACTGAATAATATTTCACTGTACTTTTCCTTACCCATTCACCCTTTGATGGACACTTAGGCTGTCTCCATACTTTGGCTGTGGCAGATAACGCTGCAGTGCGTGTGGGGTGCAGATCGCTCCTGAGATAGTGACTTCGTTTCCTTTGGGTGTGTGTCCAGGGCTGGGATTGCTGGGTCATATGGCGGCTCTAGTTTCATTTTTTGAGGAAGCTCCGTGCCGTTTGCCACAGTGGCTGCGCCAACTTACATTCCCACCAACAATGCGTGAGGGTTCCCTATGTTTTTCAACTGACTTTTATTTTAACTTAGCCTCATCCTAAACAGTAGTAACCCTCAAAGTCACAGCTGTGATGTGCTTCTTCTATAACCTTTTAATGCGTATTAAATTCTCTCTTTTTTTTTTTTTTAAATTTTATTTATTTATTTATTTTTGGCTGTGTTGGGTCTTCGTTTCTGCGCGAGGGCTTTCTCCATTTGCGGCAAGCGGGGGCCACTCTTCATCGCGGTGCGCGGGCCTCCCACCACCGCGGCCTCTCTTGTTGCGGAGCACAGGCTCCAGACGTGCAGGCTCAGCAATTGTGGCTCACGGGCCCAGCCGCTCCACGGCACGTGGGATCTTCCCAGACCAGGGCTCGAACCCGTGTCCCCTGCATTGGCAGGCGGATTCTCAACCACTGCGCCACCAGGGAAGCCCTAAATTCTCTTTTTAAAAATGTACAACTGTTACAATTAAAAGTGTTCCACCATGTACCAGCCTAAGGGGCACACCGCCACCATGTGCTCCTCACACGCTGGCCCCCTGGGTCTGTGCCCAGACGGCGAGGCCAGGGCTGGGAGAGTGTGGCCATGGCACAGGGCTCGGGACGTGAGAGATGCCGTGTGGGGTCTGCATCCAGGCCTCCTACCGCCAGTGGTCAGCCCGGCGGTGGGATCTCAGCTCTGCCAGTCCTGCTGTCACCCTGCATGCCACTTCGCCTCTTGGGGCCTGGGTTCCTCGTCTCTGCCGTGGGACAGCAACCCTGCTCGACCCCCGCGGCGCACGGCGCCTGCTGCGTGTCCAGCACAGGGCTGGACGGCCCCTTCCCAGCCTCTTCTCCCTACTTGGCTGATAGGAAGGGCATGGGTGTGAACCAGCTGTAGGGGGGCCCCGCTTCCCTCCCAGCCCCCACCAGCCGCTCCCGCCCGGCCTTCTGCCAGCACAGGCCAGTGTCCCTGTGGGCCTGGCCTGACATGCCCCAGCTCAGGAAGCCCGCCAGACACCCTGGCCCCCTTCCCATCTGTCTGGCCAGCCGGACATGGGTCATCCGGCCTCGTGGACTGGGGCCATGGGCCAGTGCCCTGGCTGACCTGGCCAGCCTCAGCCCTGAAGCCACTTCTCCCAAAGTGAGGGAAGAGGCTCCCGTGTGTTTCCACAGTGGGGAAATGCCCCGTCTGCTCCCAGGAGGTGTGCCTGAGCCGGTGGGGCTTCTTCAGAAGCAACGAGGCCGTGGGGTCCCCTCACCCTCCAGCCTCCAGGTGCGGGAGAACTCAGAGTAGAGGCAAACCGTGCTCGTCTGCGCAGGGCCCTCAGGACCGTGTCACTGTCCCAAGGGCGTCCGGGGGCCTGGTGAGCCACGTCCATGGTGGGAATCTGGAGGACTGGCGCCCAGAAGTGGCAGTGGCCCAGGGGAGTTTCAGGAAGAGAGAAGGTCCAGCCCGCCCTCGTTCAGGGCACACTGTGAGAGCTGGGGTGAAGCCTCGGGAATATCCAAGGGGGTCTCAAGTCCCACGTTGCTCGAAGGATGCAGACACCTGGTCCTTGGACACCTGGATGCCTTCACTGTCCTTGTGGGAGCCCCATCCAGGCCCCGCCCTGTGTGCCCATGGCGGCTCTCCTCCATCACCCTCCCCTCCCCGTGCCCGGGGCCACAGCCTCCCTGTCCCTCCCGGGGCTCTCCACCTCCAGAGCCCCCCAGACACGCTCCTCCAGGAAGCTGGGGCGGATGCCCTGGAGACAGGCAGGTGGGCGGAGCCTCCCTGCCCCTCCATTCCTGGCTGTGTGACTCCAGGAACCTGCCTCTCCCTGCTCTGCCGCTTCGTTTGTAAACCGAGGACAGAGCGAGGACAGAGCCGGGCGCCTGGCAGCACTGCTGTGCATTCAGTGAAGCACGGAGTGACTCCTGCTGGGACCAAGGCAGAGCTGGTGGCAGAGAACCGGAAGGCCAGGACCTTAGCGTGGGTTTCAGAAGTCAAGTGGGCATCACGGCGAAAGCCCATTTACAAGGGATGGGTGATGGGGAAGGGAAGGGGCCGGAGGCTGGGGCGTTCATCCATTCCTTAGACGCTTGTGGACGCCTGTGCCTTGCCCAGCCCTTGCGGGCACAGGCGTCCAGCAGTCAGGAATCAGACAGGTTCCTGCTCTCCCGACTGTCTGCCCGGGGTGGGGGGAACCATCTGCACCCAGGCACCAGGAGGAGCTGCCCCCCACTGTGACCTCCCTGGCCTCTCACCACCATCTTGGATGTGCTCCTGGGAGCCCAAGGCTGGTCTGAGCCCGGAAGCAGGGGCCTTCGCTGTGGGGAGGTGCAGTGCGAAGATTCTCAAAGCAGAGCCTAATGACACATACAGCAGCGCCTGTAGGGAGGTCTTCACATGCAGATTCCTGGGTCTCAGGATGATTGAATTAGAATCTCCCAAGTGATTCTGATGTCCACTGCAGGATCAGAGCCTCTGAAGTGGGACAGATCACCAGGGGACTTTACATGGCGTGGACGAGGGTGTCGAGGAGGATATTGATGCTTTGAGCCTGGTTGTTACCCATGCCTGGAAAGAGACCCCTGCGCTTCACAAAAGCTGGGCATCAGCCATCTGGGAGCCCAAGGGCCCCTTCAAACCACGCGCATCCGCCAGTCCCTGGAGCTGAAAACTGCCTGGCAATTCAGAGGACCCAGCCTGGCCTGCCCTCCCCCTGCCAGGATGAAACCAGAAAGGGCTTGGGGAGGACGGCAGGAGGGAGCTGTAATTCCCCTGCACCCACTGAGGGCCGGGCTTTCCGTGTGAGGTTGATCTCCTCCTGCCCCGGACAACCTCAGGAGGAAGGCATCTGTTTCCCCCAAAAGAGCTGAGGAACCGGGCTCGGGCAGCGAGTGTGTGGTGAGGCAGATTGGAGCCCAGGTCTGTGGGCCTCAAGGGTCTGGGTTCTCTCTGAAGGTTGGGGCTCCGGGTTAGTGTGGTCTGCTCTGTGTTCCCCAAACCAGATGTGGGGTGACTGCTGACCTCATGGGTGTCAGTCACCTCGGCTCAATTTCCGGTCTGCTCCAGACCTCCGCGGGTGATGCCCTCCCAGGTGGCATGGGCCCCCAGAAGCCTGTCACAGGAGCAATTTCCCTGGCTTTCTTCCCCCGGGATCAACTTTGGCAGAATTGGTGGGTGGTTATGTTAAATGATCATTTTTAACAGAGTATAATCATAACTCACGGGCAAATACAAAATGAATACCTGCCAAACATTGTACCTAAGTAATGAGAGAACCAGTAAGATATTACCACTGGTTCACAGGAGAACTCAAAGTACTGTACGTATAAGGCAGAATGGTAAAATGAATTTACAAATAGATGCAAAACTGGCTGAAAACAATTATGTATAAATTGTAGATAACTGATAGTCATGCAAATGCAAAGGAAGAGATAGAAATGTGGATTCAAATGCCTTTGGACAGGACATCAGTTGTCTACAATTTATAGAGCTGCAAAATAGCTCAAAGACGTAAAAGGCCAGAGATCCACAGAATCAGCTAACCCAGAAGGCTGTGATTAGACAACGCCTAGTTTTGCTTTGAAGACACCTGATAATCTTTTCATTTCCAAGCCTTTCAGTTACCAGAAGTGGGCCACAGATCTGGCTCTGAGCTTCCTAGCAACCAAACAAAGCAAAAAGGAAACAGCCTCAAATTCAGTGTTTATAAGGACAGATGTATACTAGTTGTTCACCGTAAGTTCAGCTTCGCGTTGCCTTGAGACCATGTTCTCCTCTGGGGGTGGAGGGGGTGGGGGGGGTGGGGGCCTCATCAAGGGAACCCAGTGAGGTGAAAGCAGCATCCTCAATGACGTTCCTACCACAAATGCAGTGCTGCTTCCATAGCCAAGGCAGCGGTTCTCAAAGTGTGGTCCCAGACCAGTAACACCAGCCTCCCCTGGGAACTTGTTAAAAATGCAAATTCTCAGGCTCCACCGAGACTTTGGGGGTGGGGTCCCAGCCATCTGTGTTTTAACAAGCACTCTGGATAATTCTGATACAAGCTGAAGTCTGAGAGTCATGGGACAAAGTTCTCAGCCCTGCCATCACGGTAGAATGACCCAGAAAGCTTTAACACCGCATCATGCCTGAGCGCCACGCAGGACCGATGAAATCAGGGTCCCTGGAGGTAGGGCCCGGTTAGGTATGTTTTTAAAGCTCTCCGGTGGTTGTACTGTGCAGCTAGGAGGCAGGCTCACTGCCATGGAGTCAGCGGGTGCGAGCAGAGGCCAGGAGATGCCCCATCTTCTGCTCTGGAGGAGCCCAGCCCTGCCCTTGCGAGGCTTCTGTGAGACAGCGTGTCCCTGTGTGTCTTCAGCACCGAGCCCTCACCGTGTAGATGCCGAGGCCACCGCCCCAAAGGTGACAGGGCCCGTTAGACGCTGTGGTTCCTGGTCACGGGAGTGCACCTAGGGGGGACACCCAGGCGCGGGTGCCGGTGCTGGTGCCATGGTGCTGGGGAGGCCCTGCGTCCACGCTGCGACCCGTCTGACGCCGCTTCTCTCCTCGGCAGGCTGCCAGGGGCTGTGGGACAACACGAGCTGCTGGCCCTCCTCTGCGCCGGGACAGACGGTGGAAGTGGCCTGCCCGCGGTTCCTCTGGATGCTCGAGGGCAGAAACGGTAACCGCCCAGCCCAGGGGCCCAGCTGGGAGGCTGTGGGGCGGCCCCTGGGGTGGGCCTGGGCCTGGAGGCGTGAGGCCGAGGAGACTTCTCTGGGGACAAGGAGTGAGTGGAAGGGTGGGGGTGGTCCTCGTTGGGGATTGGAAGCCTTGACTGGGGAGGTGCGGTGTGGCCTCAGTTGTCAGGGCGCCAAGCAAGGGGGCTGGCGGCCGCAGACTGGGGAAGTGGTGAAGGAGGCCAGGCTTGCTTCTCTCTGCCCGGTGCCCTCATCAAGGGGCTCCCCTCCTCCCTTCCACGTTTCTGCCCCCTTAGCACCCGGGGCCCTTGCTCCAGCCCTCGTGTCTGGGTCACACCGGGCCCAGGCTGGCCTTCCAGGACACTTACTTCCTCTGTGCCCTCTCGGCCAGGCCCTGCTGGTGAACTCTGCCCTCCCTGGAAGCTTCTGGCAAAGCTGCAGTTTATACGGGTTCCCTTCATTTCAGGCAAGGAAGTGAGGAGGTCGTCTCAGACAGGGGACACGCAGGGACTAACGCTGGCTAAAGCCCTGTCACGTGCCAGGCATCTTTAGAGATGTGAGCTCGCTCAGTCATCACAAAACCCCTGCAAACCACAGACCTTTTCCCTGCGCCTGACCCAGTTAAGGAGTAAAAATAACAGCGTCTACGAGGGGTTTAGCCGTTGCCCTCAGGTTCACAGCTGGGAGGTGGGGAGGTGGGGACTGCAGTTTCTCCTCTCTGCCACACGGTGTCGCTGTGGGGCTGCAGGACCCGCCACCTGCCCGTCGGCACGGAGGCGCTGCCCCTTGCGTGCGATGCCCGGCGTCCGGGGCTGGTTGGGGGACGGGGCTGAGGGTGGGTGGATCATCTCAGCCTGGGTCCCACTATGCTCACACCCAGCATCAGGTCCTGGGCATCGGCCAGCCCAGGAGCGTAGGTCGGGACAGTCCAGCCTCAGGTACCGAGAACCATCCTCCCACCACCCCTTCCCTCCCCATGGAGCCACCTCGGGTCCGGGGTCTGGAGGAAGGCTCCTCGGTGGTGTCCCGAGGGTTCCAGGGCTCCCCAGCCAGGGCAAGGAAGGAGCACCCAGTGAGGACAAGCTGGTGCTCCAGACCCTTCCTTTTGAGAGAAGAAAGAAACAGAATAAATTAATTCTTTCTCAGGGCACCTGCTACCTGGGCCCAGACGGAATGAGTGTCTGTGTGACTGGGGAAACTGCAGGCTGGATTCTGCCTCCAGATATTTGTCTGTCTGTGCCAGGGCCTAGAATGTTCCATCTAGGATGCATTCCTTTGATGCTTAAAAGGGCACTGGTGTTCCAGAGTTTCTTATTAAAAAGCACACTTCCCGAGTGGGGTCAGGCCTTGGCTTTTTTTCCCTTCTGTCTTGGTGGGGATGGGAGCCTTATAGCAGCAGAGATTCCTAACCTGACTAGGGTCCTGGGGGTTTTTGAGAATCAGATAAAAGCTTTGGCCTGGCTCTTCCCCAGACTGCACACACGTGTGAACAGAAATGCTGACTGTAGTTTCAGGGGCCCTTGAGGTGTTCACTGACCTGAACTTGGGGCAGAATCCCCTACCGATTAGGAATTAAACCCAGGGGAAGTGGGTGGGAGGAAGGGGCTCCAGAGGGAGCCCACCTCTTGTCTCCTCTGCAGTTCTACTAAGAGCCCTGTCAGCAGAGGGCACTGCCTTGTTTACTGCTCTGGGCACCTGGCCTGGGTCACACGCAGCATCATCTTGGGAATCCTGTGGGGTCTGTGAAGAGAGGCCCCCAGACAGGCAGCCCAGCCTCCAGGGACACGCTGTCTGATAACCGCTTCTGGATTCCAGGCAGTGTGTGTGCTTTTAATTCAGCCTTCTCATCCAACCAGTGTACCTTTGACCACCATTCTCTCCTCTCTGACAGCCTAGCTTGCTTGATTAATGACAGAAACCTTCCATCCATCTCCTAAATTCCAAGACTCCAAGCCCCACCGTCCTGGTCCATTTTAGAGAGGCCAAAAGCAGAAGGGAAGTAGCCCTGTGGCTCCCACTCTGTCTGGCACCAGCCTGAGTGACGTGCGTGTGCTGTCGTGTTTCCTGCCGCGTCCTGCAGTGTGGGTGATTATTCCCACTTGGCACAGAGCAGTGATGCACCTAAGGGTACACAGCAACAAAGAGCCAGCGCTGGGTTTCGAACTCAGATCTGGCTGGTTCTAAACCAGTGCTCCAGGTCTCATGAGCCATCCTAGACCTGGCACGCCTGGAGCCCAAAGGCCACGGTCTCCTGCTAGAGCTGCCCCTGGGACCTCAGGGAGAGGGCCAGGCAGGAGGGCCGTACGGTGATGGGCCACATCCTGGCTGCGCACTGTTGCCCAGTTCTGGGCCTTGGTTTTCTCGTCTGTGAGATAGGTCAGCAGCACCTCCCTCAGTGGGGCGCTGTGACGATGAGATCAGAATCAGTACGTTAGCCTAGTGGCTGGTCCTAGAAATGCCCGCCATGTTTCTCCAGCTCAGTGGAACCCTGAGAGCCAGTGGCCCAGACCCTGGGGCCGGTCAGAGAGGAACACACCAGGCCCAGCTGGGGTGGCTGGGGGCCCTGGACAGGATACTGGTTAGAGCGAAAGGAGCAGCAGGGCTCCTGTGTACAGGGTCAGCTCCCTGCACCCCCGCAGCCTCCACAGCAGCCAGACCCGGGGACCGGAACTCGGCCCTCCTCCTCGGCAGCCCGGAGAGGAGGATGCAGCTGGGCCGGTCGGTGCAAGCAGGGCAGCTCCCCCAGCTTTCCCAGACTTCCTTCTTGGCTGGCAGCTCCTCTACCCCAGTCTCCGGGCTCCTGTTCTAAGAGCTCCTCGTGGGCGGGCTCTTCCCTCTCCTCTTGCAGAAATGCGTGGAGCAGGCTTTTCATCCCCACCCCCATCTGCTTTTCTAGCCAGCCAGCCAGCCTGCAAATGTTTGATGAGCAAGCGCTCTGGGCGGGCCCTGGGGAGCCTTCAGGAACTGTCGTCTGCCAGGGGGGCAGGGGGGCCGTTGTCACCTCCGTGTGGGGCGCAGGCTGCAGCCGTGTGCTGGAGGGGTGGGGCGGTGAGCCCCGGGACAGGGAGGGAGGGCTGCGGCTACCTTGCGATTTGTAACGCGGAGAAACGCAGAGGTGTGGCCTGGTGTCGTGGTTACAGGGCTAATCATTCCCTCCTCAGGGGTGGCTGCCTGGAGGGCTGGCTCTGCTGGTTTGCAGATGCTGGGGAGCAGGGTGCGAAGTTGGATGTAAAATAGAACCTCTTAGGGCAGGAGTAGGACCCGGAGCCTGAGGAGGGTTCACTGTGGGCGGGGCTGGGTCCTCACCAGCCAGGCAGATTCTCTGGGGGACCCACCCATTAGATGGCTGCAGGGCCTGGGAGCAGGAAGACCAGGAGTAAGAAAGGGCATTAGAACAAAGCCTGCGGCTAAGAGTATAGGCCTGAGCCCCGGGGTTCAAATCCCAGGTCCCCCATTTACTGTGGTGTGACCTTGAGCAAGTTATTTAACCACGGTGTGCCTCAGTTTCCCCAGCTGTAAAATGGGTGTAGTATTTACATGTTACAGTACACTTTACTGTAAAAGTAACAGTGCTGGCCTCCTAGTCTTGTTAGGATTAAGTGAGTTAATACCCATCGCACGCTTAGAACAGTGCCCAGCACGTAGCAGTGACCGTGTAGCACGTAGCAGTGACCGTGTATTGTTACAATAGAGCACGAAATTTTATAACTGAGTAAATACACAGCCGTTAGTGTGAGATCAACATTGTTTGATTCAAGGTGTGTAACCTGCTCTTCATAAGCACTGCATCCAGCCTCTCTCCTCATAGGAGACACTGCAGTGCCTCCCAGCTTGAAGGTTCTCCGGGGGCACCCAGGGAATCGAGTAGTGACGCTGGAAGTTCTGCTGGGCCTGGGCCTGGGGCATGTGTCAGTCGTCTCCCTCACTGTGGAGCTCGGTGCCTGGCACAGTGGGCGTGGGGCGGGGGCCAGAGGGGTATCGGGGCAGGGCCGGCCAGCTTTGCAGGTCGACGTATCCGGGAGCCGCGGGTCTGTCCCACGCTCGCGCATCCGCTCTAGGCCATCTACCTGCTCACCTTTCCCACTACTTTTCCTGACTGACTCTTACTAAGGTTTCCAGGGCCAGCTGGGCCAATTGCAGCTGCCTGTGTGGTTCAGAGAAAGGGACAGGGTGACGGAAGGAAGCTCCAGCTGCCCCTGAGACGCGGCGAGGGCCCCTGGAGAGCCGGCCTTGGGTCCGGTCCCCACTGCTCACCGCAGGCTGCTTGGCCCCCACAGGTTCCATATTTCGGAACTGCACGCAGGGCGGCTGGTCAGAGACCTTCCCCAGGCCCGACCTGGCCTGTGGGGTCCACGTGAACGACTCCTCCAACGAGAAGAGGGTAAGCCTGCCAACACCTCCCTGTGGGGCAGAGGTGGCTGGGGGAGGAGAGAGTGAGGCTGGCTCAGGGCGAGGTTGGGGACCCCGGGCTGCCCCTCTCAGCCCCACACCCTCCTCGCTCCCCTGGGCTGGATGGGCCCGCTTCCCCTCCCTGGTCCACCAGCCCAGAGGTGGTGGTCCTGAGGAGCATGGCACAGTGAGAACCGCCACGTGCCATCGGGACGCTGGGGTCGGGCAGGCGTGAAACCCGAAGAGCAGAGACTGGGGCTAAATGCTTGGGGTCCGGTGGTGAGTCTGAACCTGCCTGTGACCTTGGGGGTTGGGGAGGATGTAACTTCTCTGTGCCTCAGTTTCTTCATCAGGGAAATGGGGTTAGTAATAGTCCTGACCTCACAGGCTCGTGAACCTGTGGAAGTGCAGGCAAGGGTGCCTGGCCGCAGTGCCTGCTCACAAATGTCCCTTCTCAGAGGAGCCTCGGGCTCCAGAGGCAGGAGAGCCCGGCGGTGGGCAGGCCTGGTTTGAGACAGGACGCTGGTGCGGTGGGCTCCCTGAAGGGGCTGTCTGGTTCAGAGCCCTTCCTGAAGGAGATTGAGTGAGGCCTGACGTGGAGGATGGAGTTTCTTCTCTCCCAGGTCTTATCATCCAGTTAGGGAAGACACGTGAGGTCTTCAGATCCGATGGGAGTAATTTAATAAGGATACCTGTGGTCTTGGAGGGCCAGTGGATGGGCTCTGACCTCTGTAGATTACCATTTCTGTCACTGACCTATATGAAGACAGGAGGCTTATGTGTATCACGTTTGTAAAGTCCATAAGATTAAGAGGGATCATTTGTATAGTGGGTGGCAGGACGGAGGTTCGAAAGTGACAGAAATTTCCAACTGGCTTCGTAAGCCAACGTGGCTCACGTAGCTAGGGATGCGGAGAACGGGCCTCAGGACCCTTTCGTGAGCAGTACCCCAAAGCCACCCAGGACCAGCTTCTTTCTGCCTCTCCTCCTGCTAGCCTGGTGGGTTATCCCAAGGCTGGCTCGCTTCCTGTTGTCAGGTGACTGCCATTGGTGACTGTAGCCGCAGACTCCCCAGGCCTGCCTGTACAGCAGGAGGGGCAGCCTTACTTTTCTTGCTAACAGCAAGAAAGTTTCTTACGCAAGCCGCCAGCAAGCCTGTCCCCACGTCTCACTGGCCCAACGTGACTTGAGCCTGTCCACCTCCAGACCATCCCTGGCAGAGGGTTGGGACACGTGCTTGGCTTGGACCAGCAGTTCTCAAACTTGCTGGCCTCGGGATCCTTTTACACCCTTGGGAGTTACTGAGGGCCCTAAAGAGCTTTTGGTTTTGTGAGTTATGTCTGTGAAAACCACATATAAGGACTGTTGGCTTAGACTAACCAGCTGGGCAAGCACGGAGCCCAGGGCCTTAACCGTGTTATTCACGGCCGGGTTGGAACTGTAAAATGCCAGAGGAAGGAGCAGAGATTTAACAAAGATAAATGCGGGCTTCCCTGGTGGCGCAGTGGTTGAGAATCCACCTGCCACGGGACACGGGTTCGAGCCCTGCTCTGGGAAGATCCCACATGCCGCGGAGCAGTGAAGCCCTTCGCCACAACTACTGAGCCTGCGCTCTAGAGGCCGCGAGCCACAACTGTGGAGCCCGCATGCCACAACTACTGAAGCCCGTGCACCTAGAGCCCGTGCTCTGCAACAAGAGAAGCCACCGCAGTGAGAAGCCCACGCACCGCAACCAAGAGTAGCCCCCGCTCACCACAACCAGAGAAAACCAGCGTGCAGCAACGAAGACCCAACACGGCCAAAAATAAATAAATTAAATAAATTAAAACAAAGATAAATGCAAAGTTCTGGACTTAACTCAGAAAATCAGTTGTCTAAAATAGTAAAAAGAAGACCTACCGTGGCGTCAGCTCACATAAAAAAATAAAATCGAATCCCTAAGACTGGTGGAAGGGTTTCCAGACCATGAGATTCACTGTGATTCACGGGTCCTTAAATGCCAGTCCACAGACAAGCGCAGACTTTGTCTTTTTTTTTTAATTTTTATTTTATTTTTGGCTGTGTTGGGTCTTTGTTGCTGCACGTGGGCTTTCTCTAGTTGCAGCGAGCGGGGGCTACTCTTCATTGCAGTGAGCGGTCTTCTCATTGCGGTGGCTTCTCCTGTTGCAGAGCACGGGCCCTAGGCGCTCTGGCTTCAGTAGTTGTGGCATGCGGGCTTAGCTGCTCCACGGCATGTGGGATCTTCCCGGACCAGGGCTCGAACCCATGTCCCCTGCATTGGCAGGCGGGTTCTTAACCACTGCGCCACCAGGGAAATCCAAGGCTTGTGGGATCTTAGATCCCTGACCAGGGATTGAACCCAGGCCCTTGGCAGTGAAAGCGTGGAGTCCTAACCACTGGACTGCCAGGGAATTCCCACAAACTTTTTCTTTTATTCTGAGAATTGAATCATCCTTTCTTAGTGTTGAAATGTCTTTTTCTCTTTTAATCAAATGATGGTGAAAGTATGTATTTGTTGGTTGTCTTTTTGCAACTTCCTGACTTGGCCCACACCAATTGCCAACAGTGGACAGATTAGCAGAAAGACCAGGCAAAGCTGCCACTTGGGTAAAAAAAATGGAGTTTGCTTACCGAGAGCAGAGGTTAGCAAACTAGGGCCCTTGGGCCAAATCCAGCCCACCATTTGCTTTTGCAAGTAAAGATTTATTGACACAGAGCCACACCCATTTGCACTGTAAGGGCAGAGTTGAATAGTTGCAAAAGAGACCGAATAGTACCCAAAGCCTAAAATGTTTCCTGTCTGTCCCTTTATGGAAAACGTCTGCTGTCTCCTGATGCAGAGGATAGAGAAGGAGGGGGCCCAGTCGAGACACACAGCAGAGAGATGGGCAGCTTGATCCAGGACAGGCAGCAGCCCTCTGGGGGGCAGGGGGTGCACAGCTGAAGAGGTTGAGGCCTGGGGCAGAGGTCACATCTGGCTTCCTGGGAACAGGGCTCTTTTGGGGTCAGATCTTACAGACAAAGGCAGAGCTGGCCAGGGCGTCCTGAGGGTGACCCGGCAGACAATAACCCAGCCACAGGACAGCACGGGATGCTCAGTCTGGACCCTGCGCGCTTGTCACCCCATGCCTCCTCACGCTGCCACAGGCTAACCCGATGTGCTCCTGACCCGGGGCTGCAGACCCAGGCGTCCCCGGGGTGAGGCCGACGCCCTCAGCTGTGGGGCACGTCCCACACGTGACGAGATCCTAGGCTGACGCGTTGGTCCTCCGACTTTTTGACATTTCACTGCTCTTTGACGTCCCCAAGTCTAGGAACCATTCATGCAATGCAACCTCTGCCGCCGTGGCTCCCCGCGTGTTGCTGAGAGGCGGCTTCTGGCTTCTGGAGTCGCAGTCGCCTCAGTGCCGAAGCGCAGGGTCACATGGCAGCCAGCCGTCAAAGGTTCCCTCTGCTGCCAGGAAACTTTCGGTCCGTCTGAGTCCAGTGGGCTTTGTGGTTACTCCCCTACCCCTGGGGCTCACAATGAGGTCTCAGGCGTTTAGTACTCGGCTTCCCTAAGCTTGTCTGTTTCCTGTAGGGTGCAGTGTAGCCAGTTCAGATGACAGTCACCTTCCCCCCGAGGTGCTCCACTCTACTAATGCTCCTCTTAAAGTAACATACCCAGAGCTGGACCAAACACTCCAGACGTTCCAGCATGGCCTGCTGCACAGCACTGCATTAATGTAACTGAGAAGAGACCTAATTGTCCTGGCAGCTACCCCATACCCATACCTCACACCGGCACTGTCAGACTGCTGCCTCAGACTGAACGGTGGTTGGGGGGGTAGAGGGTGGAGATGGGGAAGAATCAACATGTGCTGCGTGTCTTCCAAGTGCCAGGCATTGTCTAGGTACTCTACCTGATACCCTATTTGTTCTTCCAAAAAGCCTGCACGGTAGATATTATCCGCATTTTGCAGATGAGGAATCTGAGGCTCAGAGAAGTTAAGTAATTTGCCCAGGGTCACACAGCTGGTGAGTAGTAGCAGTCCTGGGTTGGGAACCCTTGTCTCTTGGCTCTGAAGCCTGTGCATGTTCTCTCTGCATACACTTCTTTAATGCCATGGAGCTTGGGCCACTCAAACCTCAAGGTCATTTTCATATGAACAGCTGTCAGGTTTCCCCAGTAGTATTCTTGTGCCTGTGGTTCTTTGTTTTTTATTACCCTTTTCTTCTGGTTATAAAATTGTACTTACCCACTGAAGAAAAATGAAAAGTACAGAAAAAAATACAAATGAAAATAACGACTCTATCCACAAGTTTATACTCCAAAGTTAACCACTAATAATGTCTAACACACCTCCTTACAGTCTTGTTTCTGTGTGTGTATGAGATTGAACCACATGAGATGGCCAATATGCGGTCTTTTTCGATGTACAGAAAAGGGCAGTTTCATACAATTCAACTTTACACTTTTTTTACATAAAGCAGAAATCACACTGTACATGTAAAATTTGTATTCTGCCGTTTCAGTTAACATTACATTATGTCCTGACATCTTTTAAAACTCTTGGTAAGCACCATTTTTTAATGCAGTCTAACCTTTGGATTTAAAAGAATTTAGTTAACTATTCTTCTGTTGTTGGACATTTGTGTGTTTTTCATCAAAAATGGTTCTGTGATGAACATCTTTATATATAAATATGCTTTTATATTTCTGATAATTCTTAGAATTAATTCCTAGAGGTAGAGGGGTGGTCAGAAGGAATGCATGTTTCAGAGGTTCTTGATACATGCTACTTTCCAGAGAGACTGAACCAATTTTCACTCCTACTATACCCTCACCTACATAGAATATTAGTACTTTTAAATATTTGTTAATTTGGTTGGTTAAAAAAAAAAAAATGGTATGGCATTATTGCTTTACTTTTTATTTCCTTGATTCTTTTTAAGACTGTTGTACAATTTGTTTTTTTTTTTGAACCTTAAAAATACAGGTCTTCACATTTATTTCTGTATGTCACATTATTCCATTCCATTGAGATCTTCTTGAATCAAAGATGAGCCAATAGTGTGAGCTGGCTGCTGGACAAGTAAATGACTGCTCGGCTGCATTAATAAGGTGCAGTGTATAGATCAGGGGAAGTGATGGTCCCACTCTGTTTCTTCCTGGTCAGAGAATGCATCTGGAGCTTTTCAGCTATCTGGTTCTGGGTGTCTTGTTTAAGAAGGACATTCACAAACTGGAGCATATTAGTTGAGAAACATGGTGAAGGGTTATGGAAAGAGATTAAAGACACAGGGAATATTTAATGCCCAGACGATAAGTGGGGGGCAGATGGGCAGAAGAATTGTATTCAGAAAGGACAGGCCTCTCTGTAGAATCTTTGTCACTCTTCTATAAGTCTAAAGCTATTCTACAGTGAAAATTTTATTTTTAAAATAATAGTGGGCTCTAGGTGCAAGACAAATTCAATTTATTTTCAGTGACTCCAGAAGTAGAAAAGGGACCAACAGGTACAATTTAAAGGTAATAGATTTTAGATTCACTTGAGAAAAAATTATCTAATACTTTGCACTGTTGTATACCCAGTGACTTCTTCAAAAAGCAGTGAGCTCCTCATCCCTGGAGGTATTCAAGCAAAGGCTTGAATTCAGGGTGATGGTCAGGGGCCCTGTGTATGGGATAGAAGTTTGAACTGGTATCAGATGATCCCCAAGGTCTTCTCCCAAGCCAAAATGTTGTGAGTCTATGAATGTGTGTCCTTGGGGTGTGAACAGGATAGCGGTCAGAGTTGAAGGGGTTTCGGCAGCCTGGAGCAGGTACACTCTGTGGCAGAAAAGGGCAGGTGCAGCCAGGTGGGCGGGCGGGGCTGACACAGTCCTCTCTCTCTGCAGTACGAGTACCTCCTGAAGCTGAAGGTCATGTACACCGTGGGCTACAGCTCCTCCCTGGTGATGCTGCTGGTTGCCCTCAGCGTCCTCTGTGCCTTTCGGTAAGAGCCCGCTGCCAGCTCTCCATCCTCCCAGCCTTCCCCGGCACAGACTTCGGGTCTCTTTTAATTGCTCTGACCAGAGAGAGGAAGGTCTGGGTGGGCCGCTTTGTCCCCTGTTGATCTAAAGCTTACCTGTGGCAAAACTTTGAAGTTTCTGTGACCTCGTTCATTCCTTTATTCATTTGACATTTACTGAACATCACTAGAACTTACTGCACCAGTTGCTTTACATGTATCATTTCTAATTTTCACACAATGCTGTGAGATAGGTATCATCCCCATTTTACAGGTATATTAGCCAGACTCTTGGTTGCAAGAAACAGAAATCCGCCTTAAAACACCTTAAGAAAAACAAAGGTGACCTGATGCACATACTGACAAGTTCAGGGGCATCTGGCTTTAGGTGTGCCTGGATCTAGGTGCTTAAAGGTACCAGCAGAACTGGGTCTGTCTCCTGCCATTTCTTCACCTTGCATTGGCCTCAGGCAGGCTTTACGCGGGGCTGGCACAGACAACCACCAGCGGCTGCAGACGTACATTCTACCAGCTCAGCGACACCAGGGCCAAGAGACCCCCTTCTCCGTTAGTTGCAATGAAAGTCCTGGGGGAATTCTCATTGGCTGGCTTGGGTCACATGCCCATCCCTGAGCCAATCACTGCAGCCAGGTATGGAGCTCTGATTGGTCAGGTCTGTCATGCGGGTAGGGGTAGCATCTTCCCCAACCAGAGCTGGGATGCACTCCCCACAAGAAAGCCTGGTTCCTGAAGCGGAAGGAGGGGAGCAGTTAACAGACTTCTGTCCCTACAGCAAGGGGGAAACCTAGGCTCTGGTGGTGAAGGGCTTGCTCTAGGTCGAGTAGCTGAAAAGTGGCAGAGCCCGGGTCTGATTTCTCCCCACAGCCTGTGTTCTTTCTGTGCCACTTGCCCCCTTCCCCACCCCCTTCTGACAATTCTGGGAGCTGGAGGTGGTGGTCGGGGCAGAATAGGATCTCGCCCTTATAACCCCAGCTTTTTTTTTTTTTTTTTTTTTTTTTTTTAATTGCAGCATGAGACAGAGTAGGCTGGGCACCTGGGGGCCTGGGTTCATTCAGGTTCTGCAAACAGGGAGATTTAGAGAGTTGTCACGTCCAGGGCCTGGGTTTCCGTGGTGCGTGGGGTGGGGGGAGGGTGGGCGGCTGAGCCCTGGGCCCCTCCGGCTCTGACCCCTCCGGCCCTGCATCCTCTCCCTCCAGGAAGCTCCACTGCACCCGCAACTACATCCACATGCATCTCTTTGTGTCCTTCATCCTGCGTGCCCTGTCCAACTTCATCAAGGATGCCGTGCTCTTCTCCGACGACGACGTCGCCCATTGCGATGCCCACAGGGTAACACGCCTGCGTGGCCCACAGTGTGGCCAGGCCTGCCTGCTCCCCTGCTGCCCCCGCAGTCCCTGCTGAGGCTGCACTTAATGCCTAGAGTAAAGGGGCCAGCGCTGGGGAGGTTCAGGGAGTCTCATGTCCCCACATGCACAGTCTGGGACCCATATGAAAGCAGTTTGTCGAGAAGCCCATGGGGCTGCTGTTCAACTCCCAGTGTCCCGGAGTGGATTAGCCATTCTGGGAATTAGACGCATAGCAATCCCCTCCTTTCCCTGCTCCTGCCAAGTCCCAAATGTAGACAGATGATTAAAGCTAGAGGGTTGGGGTTGTAGAAAGAAAAAGGTGAGCATATGCTTGTGTGTCTGCACACCCAGAAGTGCAGTAGAACAATCGTTTTGTTAAATCTAGCCCTCGTCCTCCTTCTGAGAGCTCAGATGAGTCTTCGTTCATTGCAGTATCACTGTGTACCAGTTGAGGATCCCTTTCGCTGTACGTAACAGAAAACTGTACATCAGTGCCTTAAACAAATGGGGGTTGTTCCCCACAGAAGCGGTCCACAGATGGGTGACCCAGAGGTGGCACAGTGGCTCCATGCCATGATGGACACAGTCCTTTTCCCTTTCTGCTCTGTCATTCTTGATCCCATGCTTTACACTGCATGTTAGCAACATGGCTGCTGCAACCTCAGGCCTCACATCCATGTTCCAGGCAAAAAGCAGGAAAGTCAAGGTTAAACTGTTTTTCTCTTTGGGAGGCTTTGCCTCTTCCCAAGACTATGTCTATGTCTCACGGGCTAGAACTGTGTCATGTGACAACATCTAACTGCAAAGGAAGCTGGGAGATTGAGTATTTTACTATCATAGTCTCCACAGCAGAAGCCAGCAAGGGAGAAGGGGATTGGAAATCGAGATTGGTTTAGTCAGCCTGCCTGCCACTTCCCACCACTCACATCTGTAATTGCTCACAGATCTGTCAGGTTTGCCTTGCTTATAGTTTTCCGTGTGCGTGTGTGTATGTGTGTGTTTTCTGACTCAAGACTGAGAGGTCCCTCAAGCAGGGCCCCTGTGTCTCAGGGAGATTTCCTGGGAGTCAGAAGACAGATTCAGGCCCCACCCCATCACTGACCAGTGGAGAAGTCCAGCAGTGCCCAGCAGGGAACCTTTCCAGGGTCTACTGACCCGCAGACCAACGAGCCAGCCACAGGCCATGCCTGGAGTCGGAGTGTCTGGGAGGCCACAGGCGGCCCTGGGCGCTCCCCCGCTGTGGACATGGACGTGACCTGCGCTCTGGGCAGCAGCCCTCAGGCCATCCCAGGAGCTGTCCTCTCTTCAGGGAACAGCGCGGTGAAAGGAGAGGAGGCCCTCACAGTGCGGGAATGGGAGCCGTGCTGGCGTAGAAGCCTCGGCCCGACAATCCCACAGGCGTAGCTTCCAGGGATCCCGGCAAGGCACAGGCCTGCCACAAGAGTCACAGCATCAGGCAGGGCCAACCCTGGCACCCCCCTCGGGTATTCAGAGGCCTGCAGTCCAGATGCAGTGCACCAGGCAGGGTCGTGTACTCTCATCAGTGTTAGCTTGTCCCTTCTTCATCTATTTCCAGGAAAACTAAACCTGGAAAGGATTTTATTAACCTTTTGCTCAGAAATCCCTTTCCCTCTCTAGGCCTCAGTTTCCTCATCTGAAAAATGCCCTCATTTGCTACTGGGAATTGGGCGATGTCTGACCGTTTGACACTTGGCAGCCGGTTCCAGAATTTGAATGCCGTTCCTGCTGCTGCAACAGCCCTTTGGCCATCTTGACCAAGCCTGCTGGCCTGTGGATTTCCACTCTAGAGAACTCTATGAGCCTGGTCTTCTCATAGTGGAAGGCCAGAGGGGATGGCCGTGAGCCCCAGAGGCTCGCTCCTTGGCCTGGCTGCTGACCCCTACTGCACCCCACCTCTCCTGGAGGGAAGCCCAGGGTCTCCAGCCTGGGACTCAGCTGCCTCTCTTTGCAGGTGGGCTGTAAGCTGGTCATGGTCTTCTTCCAGTACTGCATCATGGCCAACTACTCCTGGCTGCTGGTGGAAGGCCTCTACCTTCACACACTCCTCGTCGTCTCCTTCTTCTCAGAAAGGAAATGGCTCCAGGGATTTATTGCCCTCGGATGGGGTATGTTTCTCCAGGGGTACGGTGGCTGCATGCTATGTGGGAAAGGGCACTGAGGCAGAAGGAGAAGGGTGTGGGTTCCAGTTTCAGCTCTATACTTAGTTAAGTTCGTGAACTTGTGTGATCTTAGACAAGTTGCTTGATGGTTAACTCTCTGGCCTCAGTTTGTCTGTCACATGGGAAAAAACAGCTAAAACCTAGCCCCAATTTCTGGCATCCAAAGCCTTTTACAGTTTGATACCCCCAACACTGTTGCCTCGTCTTCCCCAGACGTCGCATCCATACGTCCTCATTCCTGCTTCCTTTTGTATCAGTTAGGGTGCTTTTGACTGTAGGTATCAGAAAACCTGCCTTCGATAGGCTTTAAACATCAAAGGAATTAATTGGTTCGTATAACTGACGAGTCCGGGGATTACCAGCTTCAGGTGAGGCTGAAGCCAGCAGCTCAGCGTTTCTTTTTGTTTTTCTGCTTTGCCTCCTGTAACGTCAGTGTTATCATTAGGTGCTCCCAGTGTAACTGCCAGCAGCTCTGGGCTTCTTCCTGGCTTCACTGTTAAATCTGATGAAAGAGAGAGGCCGTGTCCAAGCACTCCCAGCAAATACTCTGAGATTCACTCTTGATTG
Source organism: Eschrichtius robustus (assembly GCF_028021215.1). Lineage (NCBI taxonomy): Eukaryota > Metazoa > Chordata > Mammalia > Artiodactyla > Eschrichtiidae > Eschrichtius > Eschrichtius robustus. Next base: position 145,444,963 of record NC_090828.1, read on the forward strand.
GACCAGCTGAAGTGTTACACACATCCTTGAACCAATCACAGGGGCCTGAGAGAATGGAATACACTGATTGGCTTAAGCTACTCAAACCACATAGCTTCCCAAAGGAAATTCAGGATTCAGTTTCCAGGAAGGAGGGGAAATGGTAGTAAGACAGCTAACTGCAGGCCCCACTGCTTCTCTTCCCCCTTTCCTTTCTGGTCCATGAAGATGATAATAATTCTGATTTCTTGAGCACCTACCGTATGCCAGGCTTTGAGCTCAACACTTTGCAAGCATTATTTAATCATCACAACAACCTCCAGAGGCCTCTTAGAGGAACCTTGGCTCAAGAGACATGACATAACATGCTCAGCTCACACTGTAGACAAGGGTAGAACCAGAATTCAAACCAAGGCCTGTCTATTTGCGAAGCCCCTTAACTCTTATTCTGCCATAAACAAACACCCATCTATCCATCCTTCCATCCATCCGTCCATCCCTCTGTCAGTCCATCCACCTGTCCATCCCTCCACCCATCCCTCTATCCATCCATCCATCCATCCATCCATCCATCCATCCCTCCATCAATCCGTCCACCTATCCATCCCGCCATCCCTCCATCCATCCCTCTATCCCTTCCTGCCTCCCTCCCTCCCTCCATCCATCAATTGTTCATTTGATAAACATATGTAAGTTACCCACTGGGTTCTAGACAGAGTCAGGTTTCTGTGAGTGACTCACAGGCTTACAGGGGTAGTCATGTGTAGTAGCCATTAGCTTCATTTACTTTCCTCTTGGTGCCTTTAATTAAGAAGTGCTCCTGCCAGGAATGCCCTCCACTGTCTTTTCTGCTTGTCTAAATCCTTTCGTGCAAGGGCTCTGTCTCCTCATCAGACCATCAGGGAAGTTGCCTGAACCAGCGGAGTTCACTGAGCCCTCCTGCTTCTGAACTCTGGCAGCCTGATTAGCACATGACCCTCAGTCAGCAGGAGATGTAGGGCTCTGCAGATCTGGATTTCCACATAGGCCAGTAGTTCCAGGGAGCCTGGGACAAGGGGCTTGCCTTGTGCTGCTGACTCTGCCCCAGATGCCCCCAGTGTCTAGCCAACTCACTGAGCCTTGACTCCCAGATCTGCCGGGATTTCCCTGTACGAACATGGACGGTTTCGTCAGCTATAATGTCAGGATCATAATTTGCTGAACTTTCTTTGAGCACTTCTTTGTGCTCAGAAGGGCTTACGGAGATTACAAAAGCAAAAACAAAAATGGTTCCATCGCTCCAGGGGTTTGTAGTCTAGCAAGGAGACAAAAGTGCATTGTGATAATATCTCCATCATGGGTTTGTAGGAGGTTTAAATGAGATAATGAGAGCCTTCTTTTCTTACTCAAATATATTTTTTTAATGTTTGTTTATTTATCTGGCTGCACTGGGTCTTAGTTGCGGCACACAGGATCTTTAGTTGCAGCAGGTGGGATCTTTTAGTTGCAGCGTGTGGGATTTAGTTCCCTGACCCGGGATGGAACCCGGGCCCCCTGCATTGGGAGCGCAGAGCCTTAGCCACTGGGCTACCAGGGAAGTCCCTCTTCCTCAAATATTTATTGAGCATCTGCTATATGCCAGGCCCTGGGGATAGAGCAGCACATTAAACAGCAGGGGTTCCTTCTCTCTGTGCCTCTCTGCCTGCGCAGCCCCCAGGGGACATGAAGGGACTCAGGAAGGTCTAAAGCTGTCTGCGAGAGGCTCTTGTCTTGCAGGAGCAGCGGCCCCTGCCTCAGTTTGTACTCACCCCCCTCCCCAGAGATAGGTTGCTGAAATGAGTATGTGGCCACCATAAAACTTTGCAAAACAAAAAAAAAGTTTTTTTAACGTAGGAAAAGAAATTACCGTAGTCCCATCTGTTGAAGATTTTCTAGGGTTTCCTTCCAGACTTCCTTTATACTCCCAGTTTTTCCCACGTGGTTGCAGTCGTCCTGTATGTAGAATTTTGGATCTTGCCTCTTTCCACGAACACAGACGCATGCTCTGCATTCTTTCGAATCTTCAGTAAGCATTTTTAAGCACTGTGTGGCTGTATGTAACCAAACACCTATTTTTTGGATGCTTAGGTTGTTTCTCATCTTTCACTGTGATAAGCAACACAGTGAGGAGCACGTCTGTGGGCAACGCTTATTCCACGTGTAATAGAGAATCCTGGCACTGGGACCCCTGAGTCAGAAGGCACGCGCTTTCCAAGTTTTTACTACTTATCCAAAGCTTTCACTTTTTCACGGTGCCTGGGGTGTCAGTCTGTGCCCAGGAAAGGGCGATACCTCTGGCTTTCATAGGAGCTGCGTCAAACTCCCGTTCACGGAGGGACCTCACGCTGGTGCTGCTCCAGCTGGAGCTGCGCTGGAACCACGCAGAGGGCACGTCAACCTGGCTGCCTGGGCCCCGCCCCACGGTCTCTGTCCAGCGGGCCGGCGGCGGAGCCTGAGACCCTGCACTTCGAACCAGGTCCCAGGTGAAGCCGACACTGCTGTTGCCGGGACCACAGTGAGAACCACGACCTAAGCCATTACCCGCTTTTCAAACTTTTCCACGACTCGCTGTTAAAGATGTAAGACAGACGGTCTTGAACAGGTGGCCCTCAGAATCCACGTTTGCCCAAAGTACCCGCAGCTGAGGCAGAGAAGTTGTTTTTTATCAAAGCCACACGTGTACTTGGTTTAAAGAAGTAAGTAGAACTACAAGTCTAAAATGAAAAACAAACAGAAGCAAGCAGCTCCTGAAGAGGTTCCCACTTCTGCCACCAGGTGTAACACCCTCCAGCTCTTTAGCTGCTCCCCTTGATATCTGCTCTCATGCTTCTAAACAGTGTTCTACTGTGTCTCGATTTGTCCATCTGAGGCACTGTTTTTTTCTTTACCGTCTACTCACATCCTTGGCCCGCTTTTTAAAAAATATCTATTTGCTTATTTAGCTGCGTCGTGTCTTACTTGTGGCACGCAGGATCTTCGCTGCAGCACGCGGGCTCTAGAGCGCACGGGCTTAGTTGTCCCTCCGCGTGTGGGATCTTAGTTCCCAGACTAGGGATCCAACCCGCGTCCCCTGCGTTGGAAGGTGGATTCTTAACCACTGTACCGCCAGGGAAGTCCTGAGGCATTATTTGTTGACTCCTTGTGGTTAAAGGGAAGGGTATAAAATTCTTCATCTGCCACCTCCATCCTCCCGTTAGAGTCTTTCACAGTTTGGGGCTAAATCACAATATTCAGTGTATATATCATCATGTCTATGTAGGTACTGTTTACTACAGAGCCAACCGGTGTACATTGATTTTACTTCCAGTATTTAAGTTTTTATATTTTATGGAGTCATTTTTTAATTTAATTTTTATTTTATTTTGGAGTATACTTGATTTACAATGTTATGTTAGTTTCAGGCGTCCAGCAGAGTGGATCAGCTATACATATACATATATCCACTCTTTTTCAGATTCTTTTCCCATATAGGTTATTACATAACATTGAGTAGACTTCCCTGTGCTATACAGTAGGTCCTTTTTGGTTATCTATTTTACATATAGTAGTGTGTGTGTGTTAATCCCAAACTTACGGAGTCATTTTTTATTGACTCATTTTGTGTTGCTGTCATTCATTCTCCCAAATTCTCAACAGAACTGGAAAACCCTCCAGCGCTGGTTCCCCATCATCAAATGCAACAACGTGAAGTCTATTAGTTCCTATTTGTTTAGTTTATTCCTGCTGTATTAGTGTCCTAGGGATGCTGTAACAAGTTGCCACTTGTCTTCAAACAGCAGAAATTTATTGTCTCCCAGTTCTGGAGGCCAGAAGTTCAAAGTCCGGCCTTGGCAGGGCTGATTCCTTCGGAGGGCTCTGAGGGACAATATGCTGTATGCCTCTGCCCTTGTTTCTGGTGGTTGGTGGCAGTCTTTGGCCTTCTTTGCCTTGTGGGAGCCTCACTCCAATTTCTCCCTCCATCTTTACATGGTCTTATTCCCTCTATGTCTCCTCTCTGTGTGTGTATCTCACGGCCTTCTTAAAACGATGCCAGTTATATTGGATTAAGGTCCTTATAAGTATGACTTCATCTTAACTAATAACACCTGCAAAGACCCTATTTCCAGAAAAGGTCACATCCTAAGGTTCTAGGGGTATGAACCTTTGGAGGGGGATGCTATTTAACGTGATACACCCACCCATGTTCTTTCTAGAAGAGCCTTCTGCCCTCCTGCTCTATTTGGGCTGGTCATTCTCTAGACTTGCTCAACTCCCTTAACCTTCAGGCTGAGATTTCCTTCGTTTTCCTCCACGAATCCTATTCCTTGACTTCTTGTCTGCCTCTCTTTGGTTTACTGTCCAGTCGTGTTGGAGCACATCCTCCAGTGTCTGTCTTAACAAAGAGTGCACGGGAGCTACATTTTTTTTTTTTTTTTTTTTTTGGCTGCGTTGGGTCTTCGTTGCTGCACGCGGGCTTTTCTCTAGTTGCGGCGAGTGGGGGCTACTCTTCGTTGCGGTGCGTGGGCTTCTCATTTGCGGTGGCTTCTCTTGTTGCGGAGCACAGGCTCTAGGCTTGTTGGGCTTCAGTAGTTGTGGCGCATGGGCTCAGTAGTTGTGGCGCACGGGCTTAGTTGCTCCGCGGCATGTGGGATCTTCCCGGACCAGGGCTCAAACCCATGTCTCCTGCATTGGCAGGCAGATTCTCAACCACTGCACCACCAGGGACGTCTGGAAGCTACATTTTTTTGCATTGCATATCTAAACATATCTTTGTTAACTTTCATGCCCTATTTGTAGTTTTGCTGGGCATAGAAATTAGGTTGACAGTTATTTTTCCCCAGAATTTTGAAGGCCTTCTGTTTTGGCATCTGGTGTTATGCGACATGCCATGTCGTTCTGTTTCCTGAGCCTTTTTACTCACCTCTGTATAAGCTGTAGAATCTGTAGAATCTTCTCTCTGTCTCCTGTGTTTTGAAATATCATAGGGATTGCCCCCATGCAAGTCTGTTTTCATCCTTTTGCTGGTATGTGGTGGTCCTTTCATCTGGAAACTCACATCCTTCATTTCTTGGACAGTGTTCTTACACTGCCCCTTTGATCATTTCCTTCCCTCTGGTTTTTAATCCTCTTTTTCTGAAACTTTTAATCAGATGGTGCACATCCTGGAATTGGCTTCTAATTTTCTCGTTTCTTTCCTCTTACTTTTCATTCCACACTTTGTGTTCTGCTTTCTGGGCAGTTCCTGGTCTTTATCTTCCATCCCATCTATGGAGTTTTAAAAATCTTGATCATCATATATTGAATTTCCAAGCCCTCTTCCTTATTCTCTGAATGCTCCCTGTTTTCGGCATCCTGTTTGTGTCTTGGAGAAGTAATCGTCCCTCTGATCTCGCTGATGATATTCCTTGGAATTGTTTTGCTCAAGTTCCTCGTACAGCCTGTATGGTCTGTTTCCTCTGAGTTCCTTTTCTCTGGTTGTTTTGGTCCTTGTCTTTTATGTAATCAGCTTTCCTCAGATGTTGATGACCTTGACTATTCATATTTAAGAGTGAGTCACTTCGGTGTTGACTGAAGGCCCTCTGTGTGGGTGTGGAGGGGAGCGGGGGGGGGGGGGGGGGGGGGGGGGGGACGGGGACACATGTCTCTCAAGGGAGACGGGGCTGGAAGTGGCCGCTGTGTTCGTGGGTCCTCAGCATCGGTACTAGAGGCCCTTTGTCTGGGGCTGTTTGGTTCCTCCAGGGAAGAATCCTGTCATCTCCTGCCTGGGGTGGGGTTTGGAGGGCTCGAGCAAGGGTGCAATCCCGGCTGTTAGGAGTCTGAGAACTGAGCAGCCTGGGGGTGGGCTCTTACCAGTCAGCGGATGACAGGCATGCCCATTAAAAATAGAATCTGAGCTGTATTTTATATAACTTAAAATTTTCTAGTAGCCACAGTAAACACAGTAAAAAGAAACTAATTAGTTTCACTAATTAGTAAAATTAATTTCAGTAGTATATTTTGTTTAACCCAATATAACCAAAATATTAACATTTCGATGTATAATTTTAAAAATCATTAATAACATATTTTACAGTCTTTTACTCCTGCACATCTTCCAAATCTGCTCTCTTGCACTTGCAGCACGGCTCATCTGAGAGCAGCCACGTATCAAGGGCTCAGTGGCCACACGTGGCAGCACAGGTGTAGACCATCTCTTGGTCCCCGTGCCCAGCTGAGCACCCCTCCCACCCTCTGCTGGGCCAGAGCCCCATTCCCCCTGGCTCTGTTTCTCCAGAGAATGCCCTTCTGTCGGGGATGAACTCTTTGGCTGTAGGAGGGTGGTGCTGGTCACCTGGGGTGGTTCCGTGCTTCCTGTCTTCCAGCCCCACCCTCTCTCCTGCCTGCTGGCGTCCCGGGTGCCCTCACCACCGGGCCCGGGCGCCTTCCCAGCAGCAGCCCCCATGCCGCGCTGTGTTTCAGCTTCGTCTGCTCTGGGACATCCGTTACTGCTCCTCTGCCAGCTCCCAGGTTCCTAAGTGTGCTGACATCTCTCGTGCACTGTACCCTCCTTGCCCATTCTTTGTGCTTATGGGCTTGTAGCTTTTTTATTTCTTTACTCTCATGTTGGGGGGGTTTCAGTGAGAAACAGAGATAAATGTGTAAGTTCAGTTTGTCACGTTCAGCCAGAAGTCAGGAAGTGTTCTTGTATTTTATCTTTAAATTTCCTGTGTACTTATACAATTCTCTAGTCCAAAATGTATTTTTGTTTACATAACATTGATAGCTTACATTACCAGTTGAATGGCCAAGCTTTTTACAAACCAATATTCAAATAAAACTAAATGTTCTCCTGTGGCCTTGCATCCCCCCCCAGATATCCCAGTTTGAGAAAAGGGCTCCACCAGTGGCCTCCACAAGCTCCATGGGCCTGCCCAGGGGCCCTGGTCCCCTCCCTTCTCCCCCGCAGAGGTCCTCCGGAATCTGGCCCAAGCTCCCAGGAGCCCCCTGCCCCCCAGTGGCCTTCAGGATCTGTCTGATCCTGCCTCCATTCCCAGGGATTCCTTGGCACCCTTGAAGCGGGAGGCTGCAGATTTACACAGGATGGCGAGGGGGTTTCCATGGCAACCAGACCTTGGCACCTGCTTGCTCCCTGGCCTGGAATCACTGATTGTCCTGTCTCTCATAAAGGTGCTGAAAATTGAGTCCTCTCCTTTCTGCCCCCCCTCCCCCCCCTTTATTTTTAACTCTCAGGTTCCCCAGCCATTTTTGTTGCTTCGTGGGCTGTCACCAGACACTTTCTGGAAGATGTCGGGTAAGCTGGTGGACGGAGGGAGGTAACGAGGGTATATTTTATCTTGTCCAGCGCTTCCAGCAGGATGGATCCTTCTTTGGAGCTGTTACCTAGGAGAGGCCTGTGTCTCAGGCCTGGGGCCACAGGCGAGCTCTCTGCAGCGCAGGCTGCCGAATGCCCAGCCCTCCTGGGGCGGGCCGGCCCAGCCGCTCTGTGGTTGGGTCAGGTGCCCGACGAGAGCTGTGAAACACTGGCAGCTGTTCTAAGGGCCACCCCAGCTCTTCCTCTCCTGGCAGCTCCCTCCTCCGACACGGGTGTGTGAGTCCCGCAGGCCCAGGAGAGCAAGAGAGCAGCCTTATAGCCCTGACGGGCACCAAGAGCTCTAGTCTCGTTCTCCAAAGACTTGGGCTCAGGGACAGGGTAAGCCCGGGGGTTCCTGGGAGCGGGCTCGTGGAAGGAAAGCATGGAAGACGCCCGAGAGGAGGTGCGGCAGCCGGGCCGAGGGGGAGGGAGGCCGTGTGTCATCAGTGTAATGACACAGCCAGGCCGGAGAGTGGACGAGGGCAGACGAGGCATGCATGTGTCTTGCAGTCCAATTCAGTCCAAAATAATCCTTCTTTTTTTTTAAACATTTTTTATCTCTTTAATGTTGTATCTATTTTATTATTTATTTTTGGCTATGTTGGGTCTTCGTTGCTGCGCATGGGCTTTCTCTAGTTGCGGCGAGCACGGGCTACTCTTCGTTGTGGTGCGTGGGCTTCTCATTGCAGTGGCTTCTCTTGTTGCAGAGCACGGGCTCTAGGCTCGCAGGCTCAGTAGTTGTGGCTCGTGGGCTCTAGAGCGCAGGCTCAGTAGTCGTGGCGCACGGGCTTCATTGCTCCACAGCATGTGGGGTCTTCCTGGACCAGGGCTCGAACCCGTGTCCCCTGCATTGGCAGGCGGATTCTTAACCATTGTGCCACCAGGGAAGCCCCCCAAATAATCCTTTTGATTGGATAAATTCCCTTAAAAAAAAGTCTGGATTTTCAGCTTCTTTAGAACAAATGGAAACATTTCCTATGTGCCCTTGTGGCAAAAATGAGCTGAACAGAGTTGTGGCCGCCTTAGACCAAGCACAGGCTCTCCAGTTGCCAAGTGCCCCTGTGCCTGATGTCCCCGGGGCCGAGGTCACACGTCAGTCACCCGGACACTTCACTCCCTGAGGTCAGCTGCCCGGCCACCATGCTCCCCGATGCATGTGACAGCGTGCTGGCTTTGGGGCCCAGAATCTTCCATCTCAGGTCCGCACGCTTCTGCTCCCAGATGCTCCCTTGGCCCCGGCAGTGCTCCTGGGCCGCAGAGGACGGTCAGTTCTCAGGGTGCTGAGCACACAGCCTCCGGGGTCAGGACCACAGTGTGGGTCCTTCCCGCAAAGGGGACGTCAGAGAACTAGTCTCTTCTGATCAGCCAGCTCCCCGCTCCTTGTGATGCCTGGCTCTCCCTCCCTAGGTGCTGGGACATCAATGCCAACGCGTCCATCTGGTGGGTCATTCGAGGGCCTGTGATCGTCTCCGTCCTGGTAAGTGGCCGTCCCCCTGAGCTGGGCTCCAGCGGGAGAGACCAAAACAGGACCGGCTTGCAGGGCAGAGGGCCAGGGCAAGGCCAGCATTGCTGCCTCTGGGTGTGCGGAGGGATAAACCAGACCTTCCAGGGGCTGGGCAGTGGCAGGAGGGTCTGGGAGCTCCGCGCCTAGAGACCGGTGGATGGGAGGGCAGTGAGGCAGGTGGCGAGAGCTTGCCTTCGCCTGGTCCACGGTGGCAGCTGCGGTGTGGCGAGCAGAGCTCCTTCCCCAATCTGGCTCAGGCTGGCCTGAGATTCCCCCTCCCCTGGTGCAGAGCACTGGCGCTTGATCGTTTTCTCGGTGTTCTCTGGTTAAAGTGGGCAGGCTCGCTGAGCTGGGATCACAGGAGGGGGGTTGCACCTGGGGAAAGCCAAGTTGCCAGACTGGTCTTGGGCCCCTGTGGTGCTGTGATGGGGACAGGCCCGGAGGGGTGGCCCCAGCGGAGAGATTCAGGAGGGACTCGTGGACAGGGGAGCTCAGGGGTCTCGACCCTGGCTGGACTCTCAACCTGGGAGCTTTCTAAAAACAGTGATAGCAGAGGTGCAGGGTCTCCTTGTCCTGGGGAGGGGCCTGGGGGCTTGTCTTGGTTTTAAGTTCCCAGGTGATTGTGCTCTGCAATCCAGAGGCCCTTAGCTGAGCCTGTGGGCCTGGATAAGAACAAGAAAGACACGTGGGGCGGGGGGCACACTGGGGCAGCCCCTCTCCGGAAGTAATGTGCACAGGCTCAGAGGAGCGCCAAGGCTGCAGAGCCAGGTGACAGGACGTGCCCCTCCTGGGCTCACAGGAGGGCAGCACAGGGCAGCAGCCCCCTCCTCTGCTGATGGCTGAAGGGCTCGCCTCCTGGGGCCATCCGTGACCACCTTCTTTCTTTTTTCAAAAATAATAGAATTTTATTTGATGCTACCTACCATCTCGACTTGCAATAGGAGAGCTGGAAATTGTAGAGAAATCCGAGTAGCAGCCACGTTAGGCCACTGAGTAGCTCAGGAGAGTATAACGACTTCCCATTTCTGCTTTTCTTAGCAGGTGTGAGGGCCGTTCATTAATCTGGAACCACTCAGGGAAGAGGGTGTCTGACACGGTAGTAATGCAGGGTGTACTGCTAGCACAGGGAGTGCCTAGTACTTTAAACAAGACTTTATTTTTGCTCCCCTAAGACACTGCTGCCCAAAGTCATTTTATGGTAACAAATAATTTGATTATCATTTTTACTTGCTAACCTTAGCATAGTGTTTTATAATCTGACTAAATTGAAGCTTAAGGGATAATGAAAGATACTAAGCTTTCATTTCCTACTACAGTCAATACGCTGAAAACAGTATAATGAAATCTGCTATTATTTACCAAAAGTTGTTTTTTGTCAGCTTGTCACATGTAGATAATGTGTCAGAACCTTTTTTATTAGGTTGATAATGTGGTGGAAAAATATTGACTCTATCACTAACTATGTTTTAATAAGAATGTACTTGTTTTTCTGAAAAATCAAAATATATTGTCATTTCTAAAATAATAATAATGGAATTCATGTAAAAAATTGGAAAATACAAAATGTATTTTTAAAAAGGGAATAAAATCACCCATATTTTTAGTGCCTAGATGCACATTGTGATCATGTGCTTTTCCTTCCTGTTTTTTTCTTTGAGCACATGTACTTTTTCAAAAATGCTTAATATAGTTTTGTGTCCTAGTTTGTTTTTTTCACTTAGCAATAGATGTAATCTTTCCCACGTCATTTGAAATTATTTGACCAGCTGATGTGCTGTAGCTGCATAACACCGAGCCAGTTTCCCTGCTGTGATTGTGGGGCTTGGACAGCCCAGCCCGCGAGAACCCCAGGGCCCAGGCTGCTTTCACTAGACTGTAGTCTCTCTAGTGACTGACGGATGTTGGGTGGGCACTACTGATGCAAAGTTTCTCCCTACCAGCCTGTCACGGGGCCTAGAATTCCACTGTTTAAGACTCATCCTTGGGATAGTTAAGATTTTCCCTCTTGCTTTCAAGTTCTCCCTATTAAATTAAATACAATTCAAAGGCAAAAAATGAAATAAGATAAAAGAGGCTTTGTTAGTTTACACCACGCACGGCTTAGAGCAAGATGCACAAACAGCGAGCTGAGAAGTGTCCTGAAGCAGGGGCGTGGGCTGGGGTCCCAGACAGGCCGCTAATCCTGTGTCTTCTGGCCAGCGTCCCCAGGCCCCAGGCTACTTGTCTGAACAATGAGGGGGCCCAGCCAGTCAGCTCCACTGATCCTGCTTCTGCAAAATGATCTAGAGCTGGTGGGGGAGGGGAGGAGAGGGGCCGACGCACGGGCAGCTTCATAGTGTTGCTGGCACTGGGCACCGGAGTTGGGGAAGGGGGCACCGAAAGAAATAGACTGCGTTCCTGTCCTTTAGAAAGTGAGGATTGAACTGGTGATCAGTGGACGCACACACATGCTTGCGTTTGGCCCTTTCAAGTATTTCAAGTGCTCTTACGAGTAGCGTCATCCCTAACTACAGTGAATCAGGAAAAGGAGGTACAAGAAGGCTTCCTGGAGCTGGCGATTGACCTGCAGAGATTCTGTAAGTCTCCGAAGCAGTGGTTCTCAAAGTGTGGTCCCCAAACCAGCAGCTTCACCTGGGAGCTTGTTAAAAATGCAAATCTTGGGAATTCCCTGGCGGTCCAGTGGTTAGGACTCCGTGCTTTCACTGCTGAGGGCTTGGTTGCGGAACTAAGATCCTGCAAGCCATGTGGTGTGGCCAAAAAAAAAAAGCAAATCTAATTTGCATTTACTAAACCATAACCTTGGGGGTGGAGCCCAGCAATCTGCACCTTAAACTTTGAGAACCTCTGCTATAAAGCCTTTGCTACTCAAAGCGTAGTCCGAGGACCCGCTTTAGCATTCATTCCCTGGAGCTTGCTAGAAATGCAGAATCTCAGGCCCACTCCAGGTCTGCCTTTTAACAAGATTCCAACGCATTCCAAGTGTGAGTAATCCATGCTGCAGCTGAGCAGACCTCAGAGCTCCTGAATCCCAGGGGCGGGGTGGGGGTGGGGGGGCGGTGCTGTGGCAGCCGTCCCTGCCCAGACGGTGTGTTTCAGCAGCACACTGCCCAGCCCCCGAAAGGTCTGGGGGTGGCGGAGGGAGTGACGAGCTGAGCTGTCCTGGTGTGGCCTGCAGCGCCTTCCCTGCCCGGGGGCCAGGGCCAGGGCCAGGGGCCAGGGCCGGGGGCCGTGCTGGGAGAGCAGATCACCCTTAGCCCCACCTCTGCCTTGTGTTTTACAGATTAATTTCATCCTTTTTATAAACATCCTAAGGATCCTGATGAGGAAACTTAGAACTCAAGAAACAAGAGGAAGTGAAGGGAACCACTATAAGTAAGTGGAGGGCCAAGACCTAGGCACGCTCGCTCAGTCAGTCAGCAGGCATTTACTGAGCACCTATTGTTTACCCAGCTGGTGCTGGGCACTATTGGAGGTGGAGGAAAAGGAAAAGCCGGGACCTGGGAGTTTACAGTGGACCAGGGGAAGGGAGAATGGGTCCATGTGACCCTGAGACCCAGCCCTGGGGGTGGGGAGAAAAGAAATCTAAGCAGGATCCCTGGAGGCAGAGATCTTACCCTTGGGACAAGGCTAGGGAGTCAGAGAGTGGGCTTCGAGGACCTAAATTCAAATCTTTACAGGGACAGTGGCCCTCCTTGTCTGTGGGTTTTGCATCTGAGGATTCAGCCAACCTTGGATTGCAGATTGAAAATATTTGGGAAAAAAAATTCCCAATCAAAACATTTTCATTGTATGAGGTATTATACGTAATCTAAAGATGATTTAAATATATGGGGAAATGTGCGTAGGTTATATGCAAATACTACCCCATTTTATATAAACGACTTGAGCATCCAAGGATTTTGGTGTCTGCGGAGGGTCTGGAACCAATCCCCGTGGATGCCGAGGGTTGACTGTATTTTCCAGCTTTCACTAGACCTTAGCTTTCACCAGACCTTAGCTTTCACCAGATTTTCAAGATAATGTGATCCAAAAATACTTTAAAACCTTTAAGATGTTCAAGAAAGATGCTGTGTTAGTCTGCACAGCCTGCCACAATGAGATACCACAGATTGGCTGGCTTAAATAAGAGAAGTTTATTTACTCACAGTTCTGGAGGCTGGAAGTCCAAGATCAAGGTGTTGGCAGGTTTGGTTTCTCCTGAGGTCTGTCTCCTTGGCTTGTAAACGGCCGCCTTCTTGCTGGGTCCTCACGTGGCCTTTCTCTGTGCACCTGCATCCCTGGTGTCTCTTCTTACAAGGACACCAGTTGGTCGGACTACGGTCCCACCCTGATGGTCTCATTTAAACTGGTCCCTGTCTGCAAGTACAGTCACATTCTGAGGTACTGGGGCTTAGTTAGACCTTCAACTTAAAATTCTGGGGGAACACAGTTCAGCCCATGACAAATGTTGAAGACAAATCGGTGTCCAACCAGAGGCTTTCTCTGTCATGGTCTGAGTTTTGAGAATCTGGCAGAGGCCTGGATTACCGGGTGACAGATTCCCCAGGATGTCACTAGAGTAGTGGCTCCAAAGTAGGGGGCAGCTGGGGATCCAGGACAGAGTTGCCAGATAAAATACAGGATGCCCAGTTTAATTTGAATTTTGGATAAACAGCAAATAGTTGTTTAGTACTTACATCAAAAAAAACACTATCCATTGTTTATCTGAAATTCAAATTGAACTGGGTATCCTGTATTTTTGTTTGCTAAATTTGGCCACCCTAACCTGGGAAGAAAACAAAAGAGCTTCTCCTTACAGATATTTATTATCAAACAAATGAGAATGCTGGTTTTGCTAATAACACATAAGACACAGCGTGATAGTAGTACATGCAGATACGTTATAAATCAATAAAGTTATTCATGTGGGTATGGGTTCAAAGCGTTTTACTGATAGGGCGCATGAACAGAAATTTGGGGACTGGCCGTGGACTGATAAGTATTGAATCCGGGTGACGGGTACGTGGGAGCTGGAGATTTTCTGAAACGGAAGTAAAAACAAACAAGCGGCGGGGACACTGCTGCAAAGCCTCCTGCAGTCAGGCGAGATGGGGGTGCCCCTGGGTGTGGAGGGGCCCGAGACCGCAGCGCCTCTGTGTCCTCAGGCGCCTGGCCAAGTCCACCCTCCTGCTGGTCCCCCTCTTCGGAGTCCACTACATAGTCTTTGCCTTCTCCCCGGAGGATGCCATGGAGATGCAGCTGTTCTTTGAATTGGCCCTTGGCTCCTTCCAGGTAAGCTCCAGGGGCTGTGGCTTCACGGTGGGAAGAAGTGTTCTCTCTCTCCTGAGAGAAAAGTGGAGAGGCCAAAAGCCAGGTCTTCCCGGAGGCAGAGGGATGCCTCATTTGGCAGAGACCCACGAGACGCAGGGGCAGGACCTCACCGTGCTGCGTGACCCACAGTGGGACCCAAGCTCCCCACCAGTCACGCGGGGGTGGGAGATGCAAGTAAGGAGAGAGAGACTGACTCCAGGGAAGACGAAGGGAACGTAGCCCAGCACACACGATCACACAAGTCTTGGTAATTAGAGTCAAAATAATGTAAGCACCGAGGGCTCGGGCTCAGCCATCAAGGAGTAAGACAGGAAGATGAGTGTAGTGGGGGAGTGGGCGGGGGGTGGAAGGCTGTGCGAAAGAAGGATAGCCTCCTCTCCACACTGGGAAGTCCATAAAAAACCGCCCCAAGCTGAAAAATTCAGAAGTAGCAACATCCGCATATAACTCAGAATCAGTCAAGAGAGTTCCAAGTCGCTGCCTCTGAGAACAGGAAATGGGGCAGGGGTGTCAGCAGCTTACTGTTTTTTCGTTTCTTTTTTTTGTGACGAGAGACATTTGACTCTTTGAAACCAATTACATACACCATTTACTAAAAATAAAAGCCAACTTTAAAAAAAGAAAACAAAGGTGGAGGGGCGGGGCGGGGGTGGGGGTGGGGGGTAGAAACCACCTACCTTCTAATTCAACAAGATGTTGCGAAGTTAAAAAATATAGTAAACCTGTTTGGACAGAAGGGGCTTTTAACATGAATCCCAAACTTCACAGTGTTATTTGTTTATTTACTCATAACTATCTCCTTCCAAAAATAATATGATGTAGCTTTCAGGGAAAACATACAAAGGACAAAAAATAAGTAGATGAGGGATCAGCGAATAAAGAAAATAAAGCCAAAACTGAGTTCATACACAGAAACAAATTTGATCAAGTTTTCTGAAGGTGGGAGAGGTGTGTCATAAATTTGGTTTGGAGCTTCCCAGTAGCCAAAGCAAAGACAGAAACACACTCTTTCAAGATTTAGATGAAAGCAGGCTAGTCCCTAGGGAACGGCCTGAGAGAACTCTCTCCCAGTGGGTTTTCTGGAAGAAGCCAGCCTGTCTTCAACAACACTGGCCATCCCGCAGTCTTCCTCACCTGGGCAGGCCTCGGCCTTGGGGCGGGGCTCAACGCCGCCCTCATTCCTGGAGTTCTGTTCAGGACGGGTGTGCCCAGCGTGGTCCTCCTGTCACAGCTAACTTCCAGGGAGGACGCGTCACTGGGAACACATTCCTGAGTGGGGTCTGGCCCTAACCCACGCCTTCAGACCCCCACCCCAGGGCTGTCCCCTTTGCTCCCTCTGAGCCCCTTCTCTGCCCAGAGACCCCTGCCAGCACCCCAGACCCGCAGAGCACCTAGTCGCTTGTGTAATCCGTGATCTTTTGCTCTGGGCCAGGAAGCTTCCACATAACGTGCGGGAGGCTGGGCTCACCGTGGCCCGTTTAGCAAGTGGGGGGGTCCAGGTCCAGACGGGTGGAAGGTCATGACCCGGCCAACAGAAGTGGGTAGTGACCCCGCTGAGGACCTGGAGACCCAGGTGTCATCCTGTGTGGGTGGGGACTTCCTGTCTCTGGAGCTGGGCTTGCGGCTGGGGCTGCAGACTGCTCGTGAAGGCCGTTCGGCTCCCCTCGGGAAATGCTTGTTAGGAGGAAACCAAAAGCACTTGCCTAAATGTTCCCATGGAAATGTTTACAGAGAAAAAGGATCTTTAAGACTTTCTTTTAAAAAAAGAACCACTGTTCAAATACAAACATAGATATCATTTTATTATATATTATACGTTTATACTGTATGCATATTTTTTAAATTTTGTATTATGGAAAAATTTTCCCATAATACAGAAGTGAAGTGGACGATATAATGAACCTCCGTGTGGCCCTTACCCTTTCATGGCCTGTCCTGTTTCACCTCTACCGCCACCCACATCATTTTAAGCAACCCCAAGCCATCGTTGTATTTCAAATGTAAATATTTTAGCATATATTTCTAAAAGACGAGAGCTTAAAGAGCACACACAGAACCATAATGCTATGATCACTGTCATATATTTCTAAAAACGAAAGTTTATTAGCTCCTCCTAATTGTAGAAATACTTGCTTGTTGAGGAAAATTTGGAAAATAAGGAAAAGTTAAAAGAAAAAGGAAAATCCATCGATAATCTCATAACCCGATATAATGACCTCTGTTAAAATGTCAGTGTGTTTACTTCTGTCTCTTTTCTATCCAAGAAGACACACACACGTACACACACAAAATTGAGATCAGGACGTGTGGCTTTTATATCCTCCTTGTTCTGTTTAATTCTTTATCATTCCATCATGAACGTTTCTCCAGGTCATTAAAATTCTTCAAAGACTGCATATTCTTTTGTTTTTTTTTTAATTTTTATTTATTTTTGGCTGCGTTGGGTCTTCGTTGCTGCTCACGGTCTTTCTCTAGTTGCGGCGAGCGGGGGCTACTCTTCGTGGCAGCGCGCGGGCTTATTGCTGTGGCTTCTCTTGTTGCGGAGCACGGGCTTTAGGCGTGCAGGCTTCCGTAGTTGTGGCTCGCGGGCTCAGTAGTTGTGGCGCACGGGCTTAGTTGCTCCACGGCATGTGGGATCTTCGCGGACCAGGGCTCGAACCCGTGTCCCCTGAATTGGCAGGCCAATTCTCAACTACTGCGCCACCAGGGAGGTCCAAGACTGCATATTCTTAATGACTGTATACAAACCGTGGAATTTCTGAAGCTTGCTGGCTGAGGCAGGCCGCCCTCTGTGTACCTGGGGCACGTCTAACCGGCCCTCACCCGGGGCTGCCCCCACCTCAACAGTGAGACTGTGTCTCCGGACCTTTGAGGCTGGGGCAGCCCTGGTCCAGTGAGATGGCAGCAGCCTGACCACCAGCTCCTGGCCTGCTGACCCGGGACTCAGTCCCTCACCTGTGAAGCGGGGGTCCTCCCCACCCACCTCCTAGGGCTCTGCAAGGATTGAATGAAGCACCTGGAACCCAGAAGCCCAAAATTACACAGGCCAAGCTGCGCCCCAAACCCAGCTCTCGTTTATTTCAAAGCCCGACTTTCACACCCTCTGACAGCGGCTCCTAATCAATGGTGCCCCTTCGAACCATCTTTCAGAGCTGCTGATGGTCTCACCCCAGACATTCGGAGTTGGGGCACAGATTGCACCCTGGGCCAGAGCTCCCAGGTGATTCTTATGTGTGGCAAAACTTGAAAACCGCTGCCTTGAGTCCGTGTTCTTGCCCCCGCCCCCCCGTGGTCCCCGTTCCATGTGGCATCAACCACACCTGAGACTCTTAGAGCAGATCCTTCTAGTTTGTAACTCTTGTTAAAACGCCAGGACTGGGCTTCTGTGGTGGCGCAGTGGTTCTGAATCCGCCTGCCAATGCAGGAGACACGGGTTTGAGCGCTGGTCTGGGAAGATCCCACATGCCGCGGAGCAACTAAGCCCGTGCGCCACAACTACTGAGCCCGAGTGCCACAACTACTGAAGCCCGTGTGCCTAGAGCCCGTGCTCCGCAACAAGAGAAGCGACAGCAATGAGAAGCCCGCGCACCGCAACGATGAGTAGCCCCCGCTCGCCACAACTAGAGAAAAGCCCGCGCGCAGCAACGAAGACCCAATGCAGCCAAAAATCAAAAAAAAAAAAAAAATTAAAAAACAAAACAAAACAAAAAAACACCAGGACTCCTGAGCAGTCGTGTGGATGAAGCCCACCATAAACAGGCAGGTTCACCCCTCTTTGGGGTCCTGTCCATGTCATAAGTAGCCAGGGGCAGGCCTGGCTGGCACTGGGGGGAGGGGCTGGGCCACCCGAGGTCAGGGCTGTGGCACCCGGGCCTCTGTGGGAAGCCTGAGGGCAGGGGCTTGTTAGGAAGGACAGGCCGGCCCTCGGAGGGCCCTGAGGTGAGCAGGGCATCCCGACTGCGAGGCCCTGCTCGTAGCTCACGGTTCCACGCGGGCCTCTTCGGCTCAGATCCCACATCTCCGCCCGCAGCCCCGCCTGGCAGGCTCCACGCCAGGACTCCGGGGGTACCACTGGGAAGAGAGGAGCTCCGGGTGCTAGCGGGGGAGGGCCCTGATAGGCACAGACCCCCACCATCCCAGGGAACCTAAAGCATACGTAGCCCTGAGGCCTCTGACCTGGACGTGAGGGGGGCTCACGCCCCACCGTTGGCTGGCCGGTACCTGCCTGCGACCTGCACGCCAGCTGTTCTGACCACACGCCACACATTTGTCTTTCAACGTGAGTAGCTGGCCCTGTTTAAACCTCTCCAGATTTCCAGCTCGTCTTGCAGATGAGCCCACCCAGGCCCAGGGGCTCCCGTGGGCTGCCCCACCCGCTCAGCTCCGGGCCGGATGGGCATGGCTCAGGTGCCGTTGTTGCTGCTTCTCCCAGATGGCCCGCCTCGCTAATTCCGGTGGTGACCTGCCTGGTCCCTGTGGCCTCCACTTAACGTAACTGGCACCACCCTGGTGCAGGGCCCCTCCCTGGACACGGGGGAGGTCCTTGCCCCCAAGCGTGTCAGTCTGTGTGGGTGATGCCAGCACAGCTGGGGCACTGAGGGCCGGAAGAGGAAGCCTCCGCTTCCCCTGGAGGGGGAGAGGCGCGGGGAGGCTCTGGAACAGCTGTGGGGAGCAGTGAGCTGGGGCTGGTGAGGAAAGGGCCCCAGGCGGGTAGGAGGCTGGGTGCTGGGCCCGCACTCATCCCGTTGCCCGGCTTCTTCCGCAGGGCCTGGTGGTGGCCGTTCTCTACTGCTTCCTCAATGGGGAGGTGAGTGTCCTGGGCTGCCAGGGTGCAGGGGAGCTCCCTCACAGCCGTACCTGGAAGGGGTGGTGGGGAGTGGGGTGTGGCGTTGGTGGGGGAGGCCGGGCCCTCCTGGCTTGGGTCTGTCTTCCAGGAGTCTGGGCTCACCTCATGGGAGCCCCAGGATCACCTGCAGGCCTTGTTAAAACAACTGCTGGGTCCTGCCCTGTTTCTAAACCAGCAAAAACAGGTCCCGTCAGTCTGGGCTGGAGGCTGAGAATGTCTTAACTAGCACCCCAGGTGATTCTTATCCTTGGGCAAGTTCAGGAAATGGAGGAAAGTGCAGGCACCCCAGCCCTAACCGCGGCTGCTGACTGCTTGCTTGATGGGTGATGTCGGTCACAGCCCTGCTCTGGGCCTCAGGCCTCTCATCTGTAAAATGACTGACTCAGGTGAAACGTTTGCTGCTCCGTCCTCTGAGACCTCCAGAGAGTGTGACTCCTGGCAGGGCGGGGGGGCTGCACCCCTAGCTGGAGGTCTCTGCCCTTGCCCAGAGCACCGTCGGGACGTGAGGTTCCTGGCACAGAGGCCGTGCAGTTGACATTAGTTGGATACGGTGTTGCACACAAGTAAAGCCTTCCCGTGACTGTTGATCATCTGGTTTGCCCCACTTGAATGGGAGTAGCCTCTGATGTTTTCCAAAAATTAAGCATCAAGTCTGGCCTCAAAGGCTTTGCTGCTACAGCTGGGGATTGTGAAGGAAATTCCCAAAGAGAGCAGCCCTTTGGCCCCCAGATAAGTTCCGAGCTTGGGTGGCTTCACGGGGATGTGTCCAGTTGCCCCAGGTGACCGATCTGGAGACTGTGGAACAACCCCCTTCTTCGGGACAGGTGTGCGGAGATTGCCAGGTGAAAGGACCCAAGGGAAAGGGGCCCCTCAATACCTACTGGACGTCGAGATGGTAAATCTGAGCGGCCTGCAGGAGGGGAAGGCCTGCCCGCTGGGCAGAAGTGGCAGAGCCCGAACGAGGCCCCAGGGGAGCAGGACCCTGGGCAAGGTCATCCTTTCCTCCCGGCTGACGGCTGGTCTCTGGGGGCAGGTGCAGCTGGAGGTTCAGAAGAAGTGGCGGCAGTGGCACCTGCGTGAGTTCCCACTGCACCCGGTGGCCCTCGGCTCCTTCAGCAGCGGCACCAAGGCCAGCCCCTCGGAGCAGAGCCGGGGTACCTGCAGGACCAGTGTCATCTGAGGCTGGAGCAGGGCCACCCAGACAGGCCAAGACGGGTCCTGAGGGCTGGCTGCTGCCCATATTCCTGCCAGATGCTGTGTGACCGCCCCTGTGACTATAACACCCCTCCTCCGGGCCTCGGGGCGGGGGCGTGGTGATAATTCCTCAGGACCGAGGGGGCCTGGGGCAGGAAGAGGGCCTGGGATTTGGGTCTGTTGAGTTTTCTGGGAAGACTTCAGGGGTCCCAGGAGGGGGCAGGGGAATAAACGGTAACTGGGATGAGACGTGGTATTTGTCAGTCCTCTTGCCCTGGAGCCACAAGGTGAAGGATGCTGGCCCCACCACTTCCTGGAGGACGGGGCTTCCCTGGTCCCCCTGCTCCAGTTTTCAGGGACAAGCTTAGCGGAGATTGAGGCCCTCGGCCCTAGGTGGACCCTCCCCACCCCTCACTGCAACTCACCCACCCGGTCGCTCTTCCCCCAGAGCCTTCTGACAGCCAAGTCACAGGGAGCCCAGGAGAGCCCCGGCCCTTTCAGTCGCCCTAGCATGGGATGAGGCACCCGTTCTTCCTTTCGGCTAAGCTATCTGCAGTACAGCAGGAAATGGGGCAGAGTCCCATTGACAGAAGAAAAACTGGTTCACCAAGGTCCTGTGACTTGACCAAGATACTCAGCAGGGAAGTGGCAGCTCGGTCCAGGGCTTCTGGTTTCAAATCCCCAGCCTCCAAGGCTATCTGTCTCCCCTGCTCCTGGGCAAGGGCAGACAGGGGCCTGTCTCCCCGCCCCACTGGGGATTTTAAGTCTCCCCCTGTACTCTGAATCTCAGTTCCCTCAATTATTAGCACTCCTTCCCTGCCAGCCATGTGAGGGTTAAAGGACTACATATTTGAACCCTTTTACAAAACGAAGCCTGCGTGCTCAGGGGAGAGCATGGTTGACAGAAGCAGAGGCGACCCTCCCCGCGGCTAGAGAAGAGGGCATCTTGCTGGTAGGTGGGCCCAGCTCTAGTCCTGGCTTTGGGTGACCCTGGACAAGTGGCCCTGGCCCCCAACTTCTGCATCTCACCCCTGCAGACAAGGTCACCCCCTTTGCATCTTATAGTCTGCTACTGGGGTGAGAAGGCCAGATACCCATTTTCCAGGGCTTTCTCCAGGGACCTTCATGGACTCTGTACACCTTGGAATCAAAAAGTTAAAAAAAAAAAAAAAAAAAATCACAGGAGAGGTAGAGGCACCCAAGTCCAGCCCAGAAAGAGGACCTGGCAGGGCAGAGACCAAAACCCCATGCAATCAGTGGCAGCCAGAATGAACCAGGAAAGGCCTGAATTCATCAGGTGGGGGAGGGGCATGGGGCTAGTGTAGAATGAAATGGGCTGAGGGCCACAAACCCACCTACTGGGCAGAAAAGGGACTGGACAGGGGCCAATTTGATGCACAGAAATGTAAAGTGGCCAGCAAGGGTGGAAATCTCCACTGGTTCCTGGTCCCCTCCACCTGCAGGCCTCTGCATCCAGGGTGGTTGTTAATCATTACCCGAGGTCGGGCCAGTCCCCAGTACCCCCTGGAGTCCAGCAGCTCCAGATACGTGCTCTTTGAAGTGTGTTCTAGGATAAAAATGGTACCCTGAGGCTGTCTGGCCCTTACCAAAGATGGATGCACACGCTTACCTCGAGAGGACAGTATTAGAAGCCAGGCGGGCCCTCCTGGAAGGGCTTCAGGCGGGATTCACAGGGAGAGTCGTGAGGCACAGGCAGCTGCTGGAAGCTGGGGTTATCCAGGGATTACGGGGTACCCCCGACAAAGGGCAGGGCTCAAATAAAGTCGAACGGTTTGAAAAGCTTCTACACCCCAGCAGCCCTGAACTCCGCCTCCCTGACATGACCAAAGCTGAAGCAGGGAATTTGCACAAGGCCCTTTGAGCTGGTGAAGAAAGTCCTAGGCACTGAATGGACACCCTTCGCTGACGAATGATTCACTCTTAGCAACCCAGGCGGCCCCAGGGACCCTACAGCCCATATCCCGGCAGAGTCAGTAAAACAGGTGTGAAAGGTACTTGGCTGTGCAGC
Source organism: Eschrichtius robustus (assembly GCF_028021215.1). Taxonomy (NCBI): domain Eukaryota; kingdom Metazoa; phylum Chordata; class Mammalia; order Artiodactyla; family Eschrichtiidae; genus Eschrichtius; species Eschrichtius robustus. The sequence continues at coordinate 145,467,173 of NC_090828.1, forward strand.
CAGCCTGAGCACCAGTTACCTGAGCTATTCCCATCCCAGGAAGGACTCAAGAAAAGGTTTTAAAATACGTTTCTTCTTGTAAAATCAACATCCTAATAACGTGGCTAAGCTGGTGCAGCTGCTGGCTCAGAGGCACCCACCTGGCCTCTGGGCTGCAAAGGCCACTGGCCCGACCACCCCAAGGCCAAGAGGTGGCAGTTTGAATGTCCCATGTTGGAGAAGTCCCATCGTGACCCCACTTGCTGGTAGAACTCAGTGTCCTCGCAGGGGGGCCTAAAATTCTGCGGGCAGGCCCCAGGGGTGCGTGACGCTGTCAGTACGGCTGATGCTGTTGACGTGGAGGCCGCTGACGGCGCTCAGGAAGAAGAGGAAGGAGGCCGTGAACTCACTCCAGAACGTCAGCGTGAGGCCCATGAGCGTGACCTGGTTCCTGAGGAGGGTCAGGAAGCTCAGGAGGCCCCCGAAGGAGAGGATGAACGCGAGGAGGAAGAGGGCGGAGCCCACGGCCCACCTGTGCCACGAGCGGGGGTCCTCGGACACCTGGGACAGCATGAGGAGCTCCAGGCCAAAGACGGCGACCACCACGGCCAAGGTGGCCACGCTGCGGGCCACAGCCATGCCCGAGGCTAGCCCGGGCACGTGGGCCTGCCTCAGGTCTCGGAGGCAGTGCAGCTCAGCCTGGTTGGAGGTGGTGCAGAAGTGCCACAGCCCGAAGAGGCGGTCGTCGGCCAGGAGCCAGTGGCCATCGCAGATGGAGAGGGAGGAGAGGACCACGGCCAGGGAGGTGCACAAGATAATGAGCGCCCGGATGGAGGGGTCAGAGAAGGACCGGCGGGGCCTCCTTTGGGCCAGCAACTTCTGGGCCTGGAAGACAGCACGGGGCAGCATGAGGGAGGGCCCCCGCCACAGCCCACCAGCCTCCTCAGGGAAGACCCAGAACACACCTTGTAGCTTCCGACAGCCACGGTCTCCCAGGATGCCCGGGAAGCCCACCTTAGTCACAGCACAGACCCACCTCGTGGTGGGGCGGGGGGGACCCTCCTCCCATCCTACCTGTTCCCCGTCCGTCCTCCATTCAAGACCTATAAGCGTTGCCTGTGGATCCAGTTACTCATCAGGCAAAGAGCTTCCTGACCTTTCTTTAATGATCTTTATAATGAGTAAGAAACCCAAATTGTATTGACAGGCAAATCTTAGTCCATTCTGAAGTCAGCAAACCTGTCTGGCTTGGCTGATGTGACCTTGAGCTAGCAGCCAGCCTTGGCTTCTTTGTATGCAAAACAAGAATACTGCACTAGACATTATTAGCACATCAGTGAAGGTTACATAGCTCCCTCTTCTGGCCCCTGGTCTTCCCCAGTTTCATTCTAATCTGCACCCAGCTTTTTCAGCACTTTTCTTCAGTGCGCAGTGATATCTGCACTTTGCCCTTCAGTCTGGCTCAGCCTGTACTCCGCCCAGGACATGGCACCACTGTCTGTTCTAGAAGTTTCTGGGTGGGGGAGTCCCTGAGGCTCCCCTTCAGCCTATGGTTTCGGCCCTGCAAAAGTACACCCTATCCTCTCTCCTGGCAAGCTGGGCCAAGCGTCCAGTGAGGTGTCCCTTCTCACAGCCCCAGGACACCCCCAAGCCACCGTCCCCAACCCACAACCCGGAAGCAAAAGGAATGCTTCAAAGGGTAAAACTCCTTAGACGGCCCACAAGCCCTCCCAGGGCATCCTCCTGGCCATGCCTAGGACAAGCCTAGAACTTTCCTCCTCACACCTACTGGTCCCTCCACCCGAAAGGCTCTTCTCCCGGCTGCCCCCCCTTCTCCATTCTTCATGTCTCAGCTGAAACATCGCCTCCTGGGAGGGGTCTGTCCTGCCCACCCAACCCAGAACGGACCCCTCTGGTCACTCTCCGTCAGGAACCGTTCTGACAAGTTTTCCATTCCTGTCTGATTCGTAGTGGGAGGGCAGGACCGTGTCCCCAGCACGCGGTGCCGTGCTCAACAGCCACGAGGTCGAGTTTGCAGCCGCTGTCACTTCCATCTGAAGCTCCCTTTAAACCATCTCCTGCCCAGTCATAAATTACGCCCTTTAGAGTGTGTGTGGAAGCAGCCCAGGTCACGCCCCAGTTTGGGAGGTAAGCAAAGCACACAGCTCACGCGTGACGATCACTGCTAGAAAGCAAACCGAAAGGGGACTCTGGGGGTGAGCCCTATGCCAAGTGCAAGTGGAGGCTTCCAGAGGCGGTCTGGGCCGCCCCTCTCGGTGAGGGGCAGACAGCAGAGCCACGCTCCCGCGAGGCCCCAGGGTCCTTATGGATCCGGCTTGCTTTCAGCACTTCTGCCTAGTTAGGGTCCTGTCTCACCCTTAAACCTGAGTCTGGTAGAGATGCTCCATGGGGGTGGGCGTGGGGGGTGGGGGGCGGGGTATGTAAAAAAGGGAAACTCACACAGAGGTCAGGGGACCAGCCCAAGAGCATTCACCGAGATCACAGTAAAGCCTGGCACAGCTGCCCGACAACTGTATCATGTGTAGTGGGGGGGATGCACGCAACCGATGAATACCCACTGGGGCCTTCGTGTGAGGGGCTCAGTATGTGGTGAGGAGAAGGACTGGAGCGGCCAGAGGGACGCCCGAGGGCTCAGGACCCGACTCAGACCAGAGACAAAGGCAGCCTGGGGCGCTGTAGAGAGCACTCGGGCGGGGAGTCTGGGCTCTGGTTCTCAAACCGCATCCCCTCGTCTCCTGGAGGCCTCCAGGTGCTAAAGCAGGGGGCAGGGGGTCAGCTCCCGGCCCCTCACTTCACCCACAGCAGGTCCCTCTTACCTGCTGGAGCCGCTGGGAATCTAAGAGTCCGTACTGGATTTCATTAGGAAAAAACGGCTCTACTGAGAAACAAACCAAGGGAACTTGGAAACCTCTGGGACTACAAGCCATAAAGGTGTTTGTCTTTGCGCGGTTTCTTAACCTCCTTGGCCCTTATTTTCTCACCTACGGTTCCGCAGTTGCATTTTGTAGCAGGAGTTAAGTGATCCCTACAGGAAAGAGTAGCCATGAAGGCACCCGGAGGTTATATAACTCCCTACAGGTTGATAAGTTTCTAGGATGGGAAAACCCCAGACGCAGGCAACAAGTCACAAGAACGCAGCACCCAGAGGCCTTTTGACCTCAGACATCACGCTGTCTGGAGAAAAAGCACATGCCATCCTACCCTCAGCCCCACCTGTCCTGCACACAGAGTGGACTTTAATCTCCAGGCCCTCAGACATCACACTGGGATCAGAAAAAGACAGCTGACATCAGGTCGTTTTCCCCCTACTATCCCAAAGGAGGGCATCATTCAAACCCTGACACCAGTAAAACTCCCAAGGATTAAGTGAGATCATGTATATAAAGGTGCCCAGCACAGAAGCAGTTCCTGATTAATATTAGTAACAATAATAAGGTATCTTGGGAGTCCTTATTCCTCACCACTGCCCCACAGCCCGGCTGCCAGCACCTCTGTGAACTTGCAGTGATCCAGGGCCTGAAATCCTCTCCCGGAGGGCAGCTGGGCATCAGCGTGGTCAGTGGAAGGTCCGTGGACCAGAGGGTATGAGGGCAGTCTAGCCCTGCCCCTGACCCACCAGCCTCTAGCTCTGTGACCTTGGGCAAATCACTTTAATCTCTTAGGGCCTGGACTGTCTCCACTGAAAAAAAAAAGAAAAATGGAAGCATTTCCCTTTTTCATCCAGAGCCCCGAATGATTAAAGTAGTGACCTGTAGAACAGTGTCACGTGGCACTCCTGGGCCACTGAGTCCAGTGCCAAGGTCTTGTCCTCCTCTGTAACCCAGGACCCCATCTGATCCCGTCAACCCCTAAGTAGTGGACACTCTGGGCTGCTCACTACGCTCTCTCCACATCAACCCCCCGCCCCGCGCCCCTGCGCTTCCCTCCCCCCCACCCCCCCCCAACCCCTTCCCACTGCCCGCTCAGCCCAGGCCCAGGTCAGGCCCTCCTCCTCCTCAGCTGGAAATCTCTTCTACAGCCTCCTACAGATTAAGCCCGCTCCTACTGCGTGACCGCAGGGCACCGGTCAGGGAGGCGCAGGAGCCGGCCTGCTTGCCTTTTAGCGCTTTGACCTCCGGCGAGCTACGTATCCCCTGAAGATAACAGTACCTGCCTCCTGGCCCCCGGGTGGAGCCAAAACGAGACCTAAGCACCCCAACTGCTTAGAACAGTCCCAGGCCGGCGGTTACGTGCTCCTAGCATCAGCGGCGATTTTCAAGCCAGCACAGCGCCCCAACCCCGCGCCGCCGGCAGCAGCGCCCCAGGGTTTTACCTCATCTTCCCCGCCCCCCTTCTTTCACTAAAAGGTCAGTCTGTTTACCTGGCTACTCTCCTGCCCCTCCCCGCCCCCGTTAATCCTGCCGCAGTTTCTTCGCCTCTTAATCTAGCACTCGCTTCCCCCAAACCGCTCCGAAATCCCGGTGTGCACGTCTCTCCCCCGCAGGGCCGTCGGCTCCCGAAGGCGGGACCGCACCCGCTCCCACCCTCCTCACTGCCGGTCCCGGAGGCGGCCCGGCCGGGACCCCAGATTATGCCCAGCACGAGAGGAACTCGCTGCATCCGGCTCTAGGGTTGCGGTGTCCCGGCCACAAGGGGCTGGGGGCGCGGCCTGTGGGTGGAGTCTCTCCTGTTCGGGCCCAGAAGTCTGGTTCGACTCGATTCTGTCGCTGAGCTGGCCGCCACGGGCGGGTTACTTCACCTGAGCCTCGGTCACCGCATCTACAAAGTGGGCGCATTGGGATCAGCCGGAGTCTGCGCTGCGGGGCGCCGAGCACTTGCGGGCAGAGTCTGCGGGCCGCTCTGACCGTCCGGACCGTCCAGTCGGGAGGTGAGGAGGCGGGACGCGTCCGCTAGGGAAGCTCGACGCAGGGCATTGGAGAGCCGCACGCCCGGGGGGTAGGCGTGGGGATGGACCCCTGGCATCCTTCTAAGGAGAAACCCCATCTCTGCGAGGCGGGCCCCTCCCCTCTCTACAGCCTGTCCTGAGGTTTCCGCGTGCCCCAGCGGGTCCAACCCCTTGCCCGCCCCCCAAAATCAGTTTCGGGAGGGGAGATGGTTTTGCTGCCCCCGCCCAGGAAAGTCCTGGCTTCCCCAGAGATGCTTCCTCGTGTGACAAGGCGAGCCTCATTTTCGAGTGGATTCCGTCCATCCTCCGCCCCAGACGCGCCCCCTTTTAACAGGAGGGACCCCTCTGGTGCACCTAACGGATGGACACTGCGGACCCCAAAGAGAAGCACAACACTCCTCCCCAGCCGTTTGGGAGCCTCGGTGCCCGCAGGACCTCGAGGGGCCCGCGCCCTGGGCGGCTTCCCCCCCGACCCCGGCCGGGCCCCTCCCCGCACCCCGCCCCGGGCTCTCGCCCACCTGCACGCCGAGGGCTGTCATCCTGCGCCCGGGGCTCGGCTGCGCGCTCCCGCCTGGTTCCCTCGGGGCTCCCGAGCGCCGCTCTGCCGGGGCCGCGGCTCCCGACTCTGGACCTCTTCCCGGGGGCGGGGCGGGGCGGGCCGGGGGAGGGGCGGGCGGAACTGCTGCCCCCGGGCGGCTGGTCGGGCCGGGCCCCTCCCCGCGCGCCGCGGCTTGGTTTGCGCTGAGTCAGCGGGGCCGCCGGAGGAGCCCCCGGGGAGGGGGTGGGGGGGCCAGGACCCGGCCCGAAGGGGAGGCTCGGGCCCTGGGGGAGGGCTGACCCGGCCGACTTGCAGGCCCGGAGTCGCTCCCCGGTCTCAGGGCACGGCTGTGCCCGCGGCGCCGATTCCTCGAGGGCCCGGGGCCGAGGAGCCGGGTCCGCCCGAGCGTCCGGGGGAGGCGGCGGCGTCCAGGCGGCAGGCGCGCGCCCGGGCTCTGCAGCTCCACCACCTTGGGCCGTTGTGATCCTGGGCTCTTGTTTCCGTCTCTGAGCCACGGGCGGTAAATGAGATGATACCTGTGAAAGGGCGGGGTCTTGCGAGGCCTCGGTAAGTGTGAACGGAGTGTCTCCCCCGGGGAAGTCTTTCCTGCGTCCCTTTCCTCTCCCCCAAAGGGGGCCGTACAGCCCTGCTTGCCTCCTCGCCTCCCCAGGGACCATCCAGAAGGCAAATAGGACAGAACAAAAGTCATTGTTCTTCCTGGACTTTTGATGGGGCTTGAGTTCTCAAGGGGGCAGCGCACAACGTCGCCACCCCAAGAAGGGTAAATCCCAGCTGAGACCCTCCCAGCCCTTCTCAGCTGTTGATAAACAGGGAGGGGGTTGCCGCTTAGGTGAAGCAAGGTCCCCTTTCTCCGTCGCGAAGCAGGGTGAGGGAAGTTACTTGGCCCCTTCAGGCAGGCAGCTCCCCGGTGACTTTGCCCGGGGACGTTCTCAACTGGCACCTAACGCTCCCGCCCCCCCCCCCCACCCCCCGCCCCATCCCGGGCATCTCCCTGTCAGAGGTTCATCTGATTCTGTCGCTTCCGCAGAAACCGTGTCAGGTCCGGTAACCTAGCGCCCACCTTGTTCCGTGTGTGGTCAGGCCTGTTTGGGGGTCTGCTGCCTGTTACGCTTTCTTGGTAAGAATAGAAAGTCTTGAATCGGTGGAATTTAGAGCGACATGTCAGCAAGATTGCTGGAGAAGCAGAAATGACTTAGGAATGATAATGAGGAAGTGATGGTCCGCTTCCAGTTATTTTATGAGCGTAAGAAAGCCGGGGGACTTCCCTTGGCGGTCCAGTGGTTAAGACTCCGCACTTGCACTGCAGGCGGCGCGGTTAGGGTTCACCTGGGCCGGCCCTTCATTTGCACCGTAGGTTCCCGGGCTCCCCCAGGTCCCTCCGTGGTGCCGGGGCTGAGCAGAGTGGGTGTGGCAGAGTGAGAGACAGACGCTCCACTCAGCAGGAGTGACTGTTGTGAGGGGCAGGGGGTTCCCAGTGCCAGGGGGACTCTGGCAGGGGCAGAGGTGGGGGGGAGGGGAATGCCAGGGTGGGACCTTCAGGGGCTAAAACCAGGAACAGCCTGGGGGTGAGCGGTGGGACAGCACAGAACCCACCCTCTTGCTTGACTGTCTCTGCCTTTTCTCCTCCACCTGTCCTGCTTCTAGGCCTGGCCAGTGTTGGGGAAAGAGGAATTGCGTAAAGAAAGGGAGGACGTGGCCCCCACTCAGCCCTCTGACCACTGCTGTCTGATGAGAAAGACCCAGGCACTGATCTTAGAAAGTTCCAAGGCAAGGGCACAGGTACCGATGAATGAATCAACAAACTCAGTGAGTACCCTCCCACCTCCGCGCCTTTGTACTTGCCGCTTCCTCTGCCTGAGGTGCACTTCTTCAAGATATTCACGGCCAAGACTCACCGCCTCACTCCCCCAAGGAGGTGGGAGAGAAGCCTGCAGTGACCACCGCACCTGAAACAAAGGTCCTCCGTTCTCTTCTCCCTCCCTCCATCACCACACGCCCGCCCCCTCTCTCTCCGCAGTGTGAAATCCAAGAGGCCAGGGACTTTGCCAGGCACGATAGTAGGTGCTCAATAAATATTCATTGAATATATGAATGAGTTAATTGTACACCTACTGTGTACCCGCTGTCCTGGCTAATGAGGGACGACAAAGGAGAAGAAGACAAAGTCCCCGTCAGGGGTAAGATGCTTGGGTTTTAGGGTCAAAATCTGCCTCCCCTTCATTTCTGCTCCCCCCCTCCCCCCAGCCTCCCCAGTTCAGGCCCACATCCTCCTTCTCTCTATTCCCTTGCACCCCTGGTCCGCGCCATCCTCTCCCCAGTTCTAGGCCCCGTCACCTCTAACGTGGAGGCCTGCGTAAGAGCCTCCTGCTGGGCCTCCCTGCCTCCACTCTCAGCCTCTGTCCTGCAGTTTCCCATCCCCTCTCTCTGCAGGCCCACCCCTCTGCCCTCAGCTCCAGCTGCACGTGCCCGCTTGTGCCCTGGGCGGGAAGCTCTGTCCAGTCTCAGGGCTGCTGTGTTCACGGTTCCCTCTGTGTGACAGGCCTTCCCTGGGGGTCTGCTGGGCAGGCTGTCACCTCTTCAAGGGCCTCCCTTGAGTTCGCCAGCCAGGGTAGCACCCCACACACACTTGACCCTGTTACCTTCGTGTTTTCTTTCTTTCTTTTTTTTTTTTGTATATATTGTCTCATTCATTCTTTTTTTCTGTTTCTTTTTTAAATTTATTGAAATGTAGTTGATTCACAATGTTGTGGGCCTTCGTATTTTCTTGATCATTAGCTGAACTTCTCTATTTGTCCGTTTCCCTCTCTAAAGTGCAGTACACAGCTGAGTGCTAGGCCTGTCTCTCTTTCACCCCACATGCCCAGTTCTAAGAGCAGGGACTGGTCCATACGGCTTGCTGATTGATGCATTCTGGGCGAATCACTTCCCCTCCGTGAGCCTTGGTTTTCTGTCAACAGGGGAGACGCATCCTTCGGGTGTTGCGAGGGTCACGGGGGCAGTGAGTGTGTCAACTGCTTGGTGCAGGGTGGGCACTGACCCCTGACCCCAGAGAAGCTTAGCTGAGGCAGGCTCCACTCTACCATTAGGGAGACCCCTGCCCCGGGTTTCTCTCCTTTGAGCCGTTGGGGTGTGGGGTCTCTGAGGTGAGCTGGGGCGGACACATGGGGAGACCCAGAGGCAATAACGGGGAGTCTGCTAGGAGCTGCCGAGTTCGCTGGGCAGTTTCAAAGCTGATGACTAACTCTGCCCGCCCGAGGCCTGGACTTCTGGTCCCTCCGTGTTGTGGACCAGCCCACTTGCCTCTCCCTGTCCCCTTCCCGTCCCCTCCCCACCTTCTCCCCACCGCCCTGCCTTCACCCACTGGGTCTTTCTCTTCTCCCAGCCCCCTCCTCAAGGTTTCCTGATTCCAGGCCAGTTCCATCCCCTCCACGCCAGACCTCCCCCTGCCCTTTGCCTCCTCTGCCTCAAGCTCTAGCCCTGCATTCCAACCTCCTGTTTAGGCATCATAGTGGCCCAGGGGCTTCCCCGCCTGCCCTGGGGCTTGGCTTTACAGCGCTTCCCTCTGGGCCAGGCGGGTAGCAGGTGTGATGTTTATGCTGCGGGTGAGGCTGTGAGCCTCGGAGGGCCCCAGGGCACCAGTTCCCCACGGGGGCAAGGGCAGTGGGGAAGGGGACTGACCGGCTGAAGGGAGGAACGAGTGCAGCAGGATGCAGGCATCTTTCCTGAACGCCCCCATATATCAGAACTTCCCCCCACGTTGTCTGAAGAGGATGGGGAGGGATGTAGGTGGGCTCAGAGGGTGGCCTTTCTGTAGGGTCTCCCTTTCTACAGGCCAGTCCGTCCTTGAGATGGGGGCCCCTCCAGGGCACCAGGACCTGCAGATTTCCAGGCAGAGTTGGGGAGACTTCTAGCACCTTCTTTGCAGGCGTGGACCCTGGACTTGTCAGCGCACTCTGAGATACCGCGTCTCTAGGGGATGGTCCCCCTAACCAGGCACACACCAGGGCAGTTGTATAGAGCAGACTGCCAGCACGTCCCTTCCCAAAATGGGCCGGTGCTCTTCCCTGATCAGGGCACCCCACCTGCCGGATCAAAGGGTCCAGGAAGCAAAATTAGACACCAGGAATTGGTGGTGAGCACGGAATGATGACAAGAGAAGTTAAAAGCTTTAGGCAGGGCTTTGCCTAGGCTCTGGGGAAGCCCAGGAAATACCCCACCACCCCGTTTATTAGCTTTGACGTTTACAAGGAAGGCATGCTGTCACAGGGTCCAGAGGAGTGATAAGGGAGGGAAGGATGGTCCCCCACGGGGAGTAGAGGGGTGGGCTGTGGGGAGCCTCCGGGCCTTGAACCAGCAGGGTCTGGGAGTCTGGCCACTTAACCACCCCAGTCTGTAGATGTGTTAAAAGCAAAAAAGTGTCGTCAATTCAAAAACTGGGAGGTTTGGAACTTCCCTGGCGGTCCAGTGGTTAAGACTCTACGCTTCCACTGCAGGGGCCACAGGTTCAATCCGTGGTTGGGGAATTAAGATCCCGCATGCCTCACAGGGCGGCCAAAAAATTAAAATAAAATAAATTGGGAGGTTTTACACTAAATTCTGGATTTATTGGCTTCTCTTGAAAATGAGACAGTTTGGACCCCGAGGGTCCCTTTTCTGCATGGGAGCAGTGGCCACTTTGGGTGACTGTCCTTTGCATGGGCTGTGCTCTGGGGGGCCCCCAGTCTTACCGCCCCCCCCGTTCTGTTCACTCTTCTGTGTTGCCTGCCTGGCCCTCGTAGGATTTCCCTTTATAAGCCCAGCTTTGTGTTGTGCTGGTAAATAACCCAGCCATGCTTTCAGGGTCTGTTTCCACGCTACCACCACCGCCTTCCTGGCTGGCCCCAGTTTTTGTTCCCTGTAACTCTGCCCCCCCGCTCCCCAGACCAGTCTCTCCTGCCCAGATTCCAGACCCTCCTGCTGCAGCCCTCACCCCGATGGCAATGGTCTCCCCCTTCTGGGTTCAGGTTCCCGAAGGAGAATCAGTCTCCTTAGTCCAGGAAAACGAGGCTGCTGGGTGTAAAGGCAAGCAGACGGTCTGAGCACTGGTGACTCTGGGGCTAGGGGTCCATCCTGGTCCAGAAAAGCTGTAACCAAGGGCTGGGGGCAGGCAGCCTCCTGGGCGGCAGGGGCTCTGGGCGAGAGAGCAATGAGGCAGGGGCCGTACATTCGACAGAGAGCCCCTCCCTGGAGTCATTGTGGCTCCCGCCATGAGCCCCCGCCCCTGGAGTGCGCCGGGGGTGCACTGACCAGCCAGGCCTCTCGGACCCTGCTCCTTGCCAGCCTCCAAGCCGACCACCTCCTTTTCATCTGGTATCACCTTGTCGATGGTGAGGGGACCCTTCCTCCTCTCTTCCAACTTTGCCCTGGATGATATTTTGTCTCTGACCTTATGAATTGATTTTTTTAAATACATTTCAAGAATTCTAAATGCGACATTCTCCAGCTCCTATGTATTTTCTGGATATTTATGTGATTCTCAAACTTTTCCAGTAAATGACCCCCCCGTCTTTTGTTTTGCTGGACCCCAGTTCCGAGCCTAGCCAACCATTCTCAGATCACAGCACGCGGGCATCCTTGCATCCAGATCCTCCTGGAGTTTATTTTCCGTTTTTCATTCCCCCAATGGTACCGCCTCTAATGTGTTTGATGTATATCCTTAACCATTGTGTATCCTTGTATGTGTGTGTGTGTGTGTGTGTGTGTGTGTGATTTTTGCTTTCCTAAGTGGCATTCTGCTATAAATCTTGTTCTGTTTCCTACTATTCTTACCCAACAGCATGATTTGAGGCCACCCCTGTTGGTATATGTGTAAATCTAATTCAGTGTTTTACACATGATAAGTTGGGTCCCAGTAGCGGCTGGTGAGATCAATTTGGCAGGGGCATAATCACCACTTATAATAAACGAATACAATGTAATAGGCAATATCAGAGTGCCTCAAACATAATTAGGGTAAATGTTGTTTCATGAATTTTTTTTCAAAAAGAGATAGATACAGGTTGCAAAGTAAAAAGTATTTCTTAGGTGGGTCCCAGTAAGGAAAGTTTGAATGGTCTGGTTCATTGCTTCTTATTGCTTTATTTTTTTTTAATTAAAAAAAATTTATTTATTTATTTTTAACTTTTGGCTGCGTTGGGTCTTCCTTGCTGCACGCGGACTTTCTCTTAGTTGTGGCGAGCGGGGGTTGCTCTTCGTTGCGGTGCACGGGCTTCTTATTTCTCATTGCGGTGGCTTCTCTTGTTGCGGAGCACGGGTTCTAGGTGCTTGGGCTTCAGTAGCTGTGGCTCGCGGGCTCAGTAGTTGTGGCTCGCAGGCTCTAGAGCGCAGGCTCAGTAGTTGTGGTGCACTGGCTTAGTTGCAGCTGAGGTTGAAAACCTCTATCCTAAAGGCTTTCTGCTTTCCTTAGTTCCTCACCCTACCTTCTTCTCTTCTGGGTTCACAGAAGATATTTTGACCTTGGAGGTTTGTTGGTTGGCTTGTGACTGCTCATAGAGCAGTGCAGGTTCCGAAGTGGAGGGTGAGGGCAGCTCCTTGTGTAGGTAACTGTTGTGAGTCAAAGACGTCTCTGCGTGTGTGTACATGTGGACCTGCACAGCCGCAGCTGCCCAGAGGCAGACGCTGTCCTTGCTTGTGCAAAGGGCATTTACTTGACAGTTTCGCGTCTCAAACACAAGTGAGAACCAAGAAATAAGCCCTCAGTAGACCTGAAGCTAAACATAATATTGTCAATCAATTTCAGCTAAAAAAAGGATGAAGCCCTCCAAAACTCCTCAACAGCCAAACAGAGTCAAGTCATTATCTACTTTTTTTTTTTTTTTTGGCTGCACCACGCGGCTTGTGAGATCTTATTTCCCAGATCAGGGATGGAACCCAGGCCCTTAGCAGTGAAAGCACGGAGTCCTAACCACTGGACCGTCAGGGCATTCCCAAGTTAAGCCATTATTGAATTAACTAATTACACTGATTGATGTTCTCCTGACCTCAGGTCAATAGGAAAAGTTTGCTCACTCTTGCTTAAGAAGATGGGGAGCCCACAAAGCACTGAATTCTACCCATTACTGATGGAGTGTCTGTGCCTCAAGGGGCAGCTGCAAGTGTCTGGAAGACTGATTTATGTGCAGTCAGATGATTTAATGTATGGGTTTGTGTTGGGGGCATAATAATATAATACTATTTGTCAAGTGCTTGTTATGTACTAGATCATGTGCCGAGTATGCTAGAATGTACTATTTCACTTATTCCTCACATCAGTCTTTTTTTTCTCACATCAGTCTTTTGAGGCAGGTACTATCACGATCTTCGGTTTCGAGGGAGAAACGGAAGCACAGAGAAGTCAAGCAATTGGCCCAGGCACACACACAGTAATGGTAGGTTGGGGTTTAAATCCAGGCCTCTCTGCAGGGTCAGCCCTGAACCTTGGCAGGACACGCACAACCTTGACTCACTGATCGTATCCTGGGCACTTTGTAAAGGCGTTTTAAAGAGTTTCACAAGGGACTTCCCTAGCAGTCCAGTGGTTAAGACTCCACGCTTCCACTGCAGGGGACGTGGGTTCGATCCCTGGTCAGGGAACTAAGATCCCACATGCTGGGTGGTGCGGCCAAAAAAAAAAAAAAAAGTCTCACAAATCTACTGCGGGTATTTTCTAGAGACTTTGCAGAATGCCCAGCTGCTGAGACGGTGAGCATGGAACCAGGAAATGCCTCTCTCTGGGGAAAATGTAAGCCGGGTCTGGACCGGGCAGGAGAATGACGAATCTGGGGCTATCAGCCTGCCCGCCGCATTGCCCAGGGCAGGCTGGCCGGGCTGGGCGGTGCTGCAGACAAGGGAGCCCACCTTCTGTCGCTCTTCCCTTCCTGGCCACTCACCCCAGGTTGCCACCAACAGAACTGTCCCAAACGGGATACATATGGCTTCCCAAGTCGTGTCTATGGGCAGGACCCCACAAGATCCCAGCAAATCACTATGCCTCCCTCTGCTGGCCTCTGCTTGGCATTACAGTCAAAGAACCCACGTTTAAGTCCTGCACCAAAGGCTGGCACCCCGCTGCCTCTCCTCAGCTCTGCCCAGTTCTCCCGGGTCGGGGAAACTGATCCTCTCCCACCGTCCCTGCCACTCCATCCCACTGGAGCCACGATTTCAGAATCCCACGCCCTGGCCATGGCAACAGGTGCATGGCCCAGGGCAGCAACAGCGATGGGTCCCAGGGGTGGGAACATAACCCAGACAGGGCAGTCCCGGGCTTCATATGTGTACACTGCGCATGTCCCCTTCCTCTGGGTTCCCCCAGGCGGGGCTGTCAGCCTGGGCTGTGCGTGGCCTCAGCCCTCCTCCTGGCGTAAGGCCGCCCAACCACGGCATGGGGGGACCAGGCTGATGCCCAGAGAACCCCGAGCGAGAGAACCAGAGCATCACAGCGCCTGGGCCCAGTCTCAGAGGGCCACCCACCGCTGTGGCATGCGGGCTCAGCAGTTGTGGGATCTTCCCGGACCAGGGCTCGAACCCGTGTACCCTGCATTGGCAGGCGGATTCTTAACCACTGTGCTACCAGAGGAGCCCCCAGTTCAGAATTTTCTATAATTTTACTTCCCTGGCTTTAAAGGAACACAAATTATCTAAAATATATTTAAAATATACTTCTTAACTTACCTTGTTTCCAGATTAAGATATTGCCATGCTTGACGGTTTCTCTTAACACAGTGACCATCTTAGATATTCGTAAATATTAGGTCATTGAAACGTCTTTGGCAGATTTCCAATGTGACTAGAAGTGTTAAATAATAATAGCCAGCCCACTACCAAATTTTTTATAAAGATATAATGAAAATATTGTGACTCACTTTTAGAAGATCCACATACAGCTGTGATTTTTAAAATACCAGCCATTGCATACTACTTAAGACAATTTAAGACGAAATATATTAAAACTTAAAACTTTAGCATATTTAAGAGCCAAGACAATGGGTGCTTTTTGTAGATACTTTCATTGCAAATAAACTTTCTCCTAGTAAATTCAAAATCTCAAGGCTTTAGATTAATTTTGTATATTTCAATGGTAAATTAGGATATCTATAATCTTATTTTTTATCATAAGCTCCTTTCCCATAAGAATTGATATTTTTGGGACTTCCCTGGCGGTCCAGTGGTTAAGACTCTGTGCTGCCACTGCACGGGGTGCAGGTTCCATCCCTGGTCGGGGAACTAGGATCCCGCATGCTGTGTAGCGTAGCCAAAAGATTAAAAAAAAAGAATCGATACTTTTATTTGTAGATTCTTCATTCCCCATTTCTTTACTTTTCCTTTTTGTTTAATTTTTATGTCAGAAAGTGTATGCCTATCTCTTGTTAAAGCTTTTCATTTTTCTAACATATTTCAAAGGTGTTTTCTCTCATTGTAAACAAGGGGAAAGGCCTTCTAACAAGCATGCATTTTATATAGAGTCAGGATTTTTCTCTTATCAATTTCCACTTGGTTCACAGTATCATCCCATCATGAATCCTGCATAAATATTTGTAATATATTTATACCAAGATGCTTCTGATTTCACCACGTTGCATTTCCTAATAGGATTTTATTTTAAATATTAATATAATCATATAGTATTTGACTTTGTTTTGTATCATACACTAATATATGCTTTAAATAAGTGGACACATATATTAACATTTGCTCAATGTCATTAATTTGCCTGGGATGGTAGCTGATTGCATTTGATCTTGATGCCCATTGGGCATTCTTATCAGTGTTTAAGTGCTTTTTAGAACAGATGTGAAAATATCTAATCTACTCACTGAATTTGCAAAACATGTTTGTAAATTGTACAATATTTTGGGAGTTCCCTAGCAATCCAGTGGTTAGGACTCCACGCTTTCACTGCTGGCCCGGATTCAGTCCATGGTTGGGGAACTAAGATTCCACAAGCTGCGGGGGCTTCCAAAAAAAAAAGAAATTGTACAATATTTTAAAGGTTATCATGATTTAATTTATAGGAGCAGAAATTTTGTCTCTTAAGATTATGAGCTGAACACGTTTGCCATAATCATATACAGTTGAGGAATAATGGCTTCTACCACTTTTACAACTGCCAGAGTCACTCATGTAAAATATTTGTGATGATGAGCATTTCTAAGCCAACATTATCTTTTTCCAATTTACTAATAATTTCCTAAGTTACAGCATATCAGTTTTTTCTTTTATTTCAATACAATCAATACATCTTTCTTCTGTGGTGATGGAAGTGTTCTTTTTTTTTTTAATTGAAGTATAGTTGATTTACAATGTTGTGTTAGTTTCTGCTGTACAGCAAAGTGACTCAGTTATACATATATAGACGTTCTTTTTATATTCTTTTCCATGATGGTTTATTACAGGATATTGAATATAGTTCCCTGTGCTCTGCAGTAGGACCTTGTTGTTTATCCATTCTCTATAGAATAGTTTGCATCTGCTAACCCCAAACTCCCAGTCCATCCCTCCTCCACCCTCCTCTCCCTTTGGCAGCCACAAGTCTGTTCTCTGTGTCTGTGAGTCTGTTTCTGTGTCGTAGATAAATTCATTTGTGTTGTATTTTAGATTCCACATATAAGTGATATTGTATTTGTTTTTCTGTTTCTGACTTACTTCACTTAGTATGATAATCTCTAGATCCATCCATGTTGCTACAAATTGCATTCTTTCATTCTTTTTAATGGCTGAGTAATATTCCATCGTATATATGTACCACATCTTCTTTATCCATTCATCTGTCAATGGACACTTAGGTGGTTTCCACATCTTGGCTATTGTGAATAGTGCTGCTGTGAATAGGGGTACATATATCTTTTTGAATTATAGTTTTGTCTGGATTTATGCTCAGAAGTGGGATTGCAGGATCATATGGCAACTCTATTTTCAGTTTTTTGAGAAAGATGGAAGTGTTCTTAAGATGAACATACCTTATCAGGTGACGTGTTTGTTTAACATAGGCCACTTCTTTTTTTAAAAAATTAATTAATTATTTATTTATTTTTCGCTGTGTTGGGTCTTCGTTTTTGTGCGAGGGCTTTTCTTTCTAGTTGCGGCAAGCGGGGGCCACTCTTAATCGCGGTGCACGGGCCTCTCACTATCGCGGCCTCTCTTGTTGTGGAGCACAGGCTCCAGACACGCAGGCTCAGTAGTTGTGGCTCACGGGCCCGGTTGCTCCGCGGCATGTGGGATCTTCCCAGACCAGGGCTTGAACCTGTGTCCCCTGCATTGGCAGGCAGAGTCTCAACCACTGCGCCACCAAGGAAGCCTGGGCCACTTCTTTTGTACAATCAAAGCAAGGAAAAGTGTTTGCTTTTTATATTTACAACTCTATTTAATATCAAACCTGATTTCTTAGAAGCACTATGTGTTTCTTTTGAATTGTGGTGCACATATAGGAACAGATCACTCTTTATCTTGACATACATTGCTAACTATATGGATGGACATTATAATAACATGTAATTCTTCTTTTTTTTTTAAATAAATTTATTTGTTTACTTAGTTTTGGCTGCGTTGGGTCGTCATTGCTGCGCGCGGGCTTTCTCTAGTTGAGGCGAGCAGGGGCTACTCTTTGTTGTGGTGCGTGGACTTCTCATTGCGGTGGCTTCTCTTGTTGCAGAGCGCGGGCTGTAGGTGCGCAGGCTTCAGTAGTTGTGGCACGCGGACCCAGAAGTTGTGGCGCATGGGCTTAGCTGTTCCACGTCGTGTGGGATCTTCCCTGACCGGGGCTCGAACCCGTGTCCCCTGCGTTGGCAGGCAGATTCTTAACCACTGCGCCGTCAGGAAAGTCCAACATGTAATTCTTTACCACTGGACCATGGTGGTCCAGTGGTAAAGAATCTGCCTTACAATGCAGGGGATACAGGTTCGAGCCCTGGTCAGGGAGCTAAGATCCCACGTGCTGCGGGGCAACTAAGCCCTTGTGCCACAACTACTGAGCTTGCGCCCCTCAACTAGAGAGCCTGCGTGCCGCAAACTACAGAGTCCATGCGCCCTGGAGACTGTGTGCCACAAGTAGAGAGAGAAAACCCCACACCGCAACTAGAGAGAAGCCCGTGTACTGCAACGAAGGGCCCGCATGCCTCAGCGAAGATCCCGTGTGCTGCAACTGAGACCCAACGCAGCCAAAAAATACATAAAGAATAAGTCTTAAAAAACAAGAATGGAAATATTCCAGGGTTTGAGCTTCCAGTAATTCCATCTGATCTTCTAAGAGCAGCATCTGAAATCACTTGCAAGATAATTTGCCATTGTTGGTCCTCTGATTTTGTCACTTTCTCCTGTCACCTAGGAACTGATGAGTTTGAATATTTTTTAAACACTTTGGATTAGAAAAAATCACGATGATAAGTTGAATCTTTGTGGTCACTACTTTTCTCATTATTCTAAACTGGTATTTGAGTTGACACATAGTTGATTTTGTGCTATTAGTCCTGAAATGTAAACATGGAAACAAAATTAAAACAAGCCAGTCACAATGAATCATTAATCATTTTATTTTTATTTTATAAACTGACCTGTTGAATATGTTCAGCCATGAAGTGAAATACACTCATGTCAGTCTGAATCCTGACCTACATCTATGGTGACAGGCTTTTTAGAGAGTGAACCCAGGACACAGCCACTCCAGTAAAACAACAACAACCAAGAATACTTCTAAATAACATAGTGTATAATAAATTATTATCCACATGTGCATTAATAATTTAATATAAAATGTGCCATATGGGTGCTATAGGAAATTATGTGTTATCCTGGGTTATTTACTTTACTGTGTCATGAATCCAATTAAAAAAATAAAACTAGGGCTTCCCTGGTGGCGCAGTGGTTGAGAATCTGCCTGCTAATGCAGGGGACACGGGTTCAAGCCCTGGTCTGGGAAGATCCCACATGCCGCGGAGCAACTAGGCCCGTGCGCCACAACTACTGAGCCTGCGCGTCTGGAGCCTGTGCTCCGCAACAAGAGAGGCCGCGATAGTGAGAGGCCCGTGCACCGCGATGAAGAGTGGCCCCCACTTGCCACAACTAGAGAAAGCCCTCGCACAGAAGCAAAGACCCAACACAGCCCAAAAAATAAAAAATAAAATAAAATAAATAGATAAATAAATAAAACTATAAAACTAGGTGACAGTGGAAAATTATAGTAATTACTAGTAGGACAATAGATAAAGTGTTAGAAAAATGTAAAAATTTGATGTATTGATTAATATATTTTAATTTAAAATACTTTCAGATTTATAAAAATTTTGTGGGACGTCCCTTGTGGTCCAGTAGGTAAGACTTCGCGCTCCCAGTGCAGGGGGCACGAGTTCAATCTCTGGTCAGGGAACTAGATCCCGCATGCCGCAACTAAGAGTCCACATGCTGCAACTAAGAAGTCCACATGCTGCAACTAAGAAGCCCAAATGCCACAACTAAGAAGTTTGCATGCCACAACTAAAAAAAGATCCCGAGTGCTGCAATGAAGATTCTGCGTGCTGTAAATAAGACCCTGTGCAGTCAAAAAAAGAAAGAAAGAAAGAATGAAAATTTTTTCAAAGAGAGTGCAGGATTCCACAAGTAGCCCTGCCCAAGTTTCCTATTTTAATACCATCTCCAATAATTAGGGTACACGGTCATAATTAATGAACCAATGTTGATATGCGACTATTAACTACAGTCCACTCTTTTTTCAAAGTTCTTAGTTTTACCTTCTTCTTCTCTAGGATCTCATCTAGGATAGCTCACTGTGTTTAGTGGTCATGTCTCCAGTGTTAGAGTCTCTGAGACATCCCTTGTTTTTGATGACATAGACCATTTTCAAGGGTGCTTGCCAGGAATTTTGTAGCATGAATTTTACATGGTGTCTCCCTCGTGATTAGCCTGGGGCTTTGTGTTTTTGGAGGGGAAAACCACAGAGGGTAAAAGTAATTCACAACAGTCCATATACAGGGCAAAAGCTCTGAGGGTGGCTTATTCCTTTCTTTAAAAAAATTTTAAATTTTTATTTATTATTTTGGCTGTGTTGGGTCTTTGTTGCTGTGTGTGGGCTTTCTCTAGTTGTGGCGAGCAGGGGCTATTCCTC
This sequence comes from Eschrichtius robustus, assembly GCF_028021215.1. Classification (NCBI taxonomy): domain Eukaryota; kingdom Metazoa; phylum Chordata; class Mammalia; order Artiodactyla; family Eschrichtiidae; genus Eschrichtius; species Eschrichtius robustus. Next base: position 145,486,727 of record NC_090828.1, read on the forward strand.
GTTGCGGTGTGCGGGCTTCTCATTATGGTGGCTTCTCGTTGCAGAGCACAGGCTCTAGGCGCACGGGCTTCAGTAGTTGTGGCATGCGGGCTCAGTAGTTGTGGCTCACAGGCTCAGTAGTTGTGGCTCGTGGGCTCTAGAGCGCAGACTCGGTAGTTGTGGTGCACGGGCTCAGTTGCTCCGTGGCATGTGGGATCTTCCCGGACCAGGGCTTGAACCCATGTCCCCTGCATTGGCAGGCGAATTCTTCACCACTGCACCACCAGGGAAGTCCCTGTGGCTTTTTACTGTTGATGTGACCCTGGTCCCCTGGCTGAAGGAGGGCTTGTCAGGTTCCTCCACTATAACGTTCCTCTTTCCCCCAGTCCATTCTGTCTGTACCTTTTGGAAGGATGTCACTACGCACAGCTCATGTTTAAGGAGTGGGAAGCTGTGCTCCACATCCCTGACAGTTATAACATTTATATTAACTTTTGGGGTTTATGCCTGAAAGATTCCCACGCTCCCATATTATCTATTTATTTTTTCCAGGAAAATAGCTGTAAAATTGACTGCGAGTTTACGAAACGACGCTCCACCTTAGTAATGATCAGAGGGACGCTGGATGCAGCCGTCTGTGCCTTGAATAGTGTCTGGCACGTAGTCTGTGCTCCGTAAATATTTGTCAATGAGTAAGACTTAAAAGCTGTGAGGGAGGACATGCAGAGTGTCACCGGTGGCAAAGAGATTGCAAGCAGAGTGAAGAGCAAGGGGACATGCCACAAGGAAGGGACGTGCCTGGCTTTTTTGAGGACCGTCAGGAATGCTGTGTGTTTGAAGTTAAGTGAGCGAGGGAGAGAGTCCTGGGGGTTGTGAACAGGCTTGTCAGCCGTTGAAAGGACTTTGGCTTCTACTCTGGGTGAAATGCCAGGGAAGGGTTTTAAGCAGAGGAGGGACGTCATCTGACTTACTCTGGCTGCTGTCCCACAGATGGTCTGAAGGGGCAAAAGGAGAATCAGGGGGCCGATTAGGAGACTGCCGTAGTGACCCAGGTGGGAGCTCAGGCAGGTTGTTAGCCGTGGAGGTGGGGACAAGGGGGCAGGTTTTAGGTGTGTCTTTGCAGGTTCAATAAGGGCCAGCCCCACAGGTGTGACACTTTTGCTGTCACACTGGGTCCTTTGCCCAGAAAAGCCTGTGCTTGTTTTCATGCTCTGCTGTCACCATCTTGAAATATTTTTTCCGGCTTTATTGAGATACAATTGACATAACACTTTGTCAGCTTAAAGTGTACAACATAGTTATTTGATAAACCTGTATATTGTGAAACAATGACCATAGGTTATTTAACTATTTATTTTTTGTGTGATGAGAACATTTGAGATCTACGTTCTTAGCACCTTTCAAGAATATAATGGTTTTGTTAACTATAGTCACCATGATGTACGTTGGATTTCCCAAAACTTGTTCATCTTATAACTGGAAGTTTATACTCTCTGACCACCATCTCCTCATTTTCCCCACTTCCCAGGCCCTGGCAACAACCGTTCTATTCGCTGTTTCTCTGAGTTTGGCTCTTTTAGAATACACATACATAAAAGGTTATACAGTTCTACTTTTAATTTTTTAATTTTTTATTTATTTCTTTATTATAAATGTATTTATTTATTTATTTATTTTTGGCTGCGTTGGGTCTTCGTTGCTGCGCGCGGGTTTTCTCTGGTTGTGGCGAGCAGGGGCTACTCTTTGTTGCGGTTCACGGGCTTCTCATTGTAGTGGCTTCTCTTGTTGCGGAGCACGGGCTCTAGGCGCGTGGGCTTCAGTAGTTGTGGCTCACGGGCTCTAGAGCGCAGGCTCAGTAGTTGTGGCACACGGGCTTAGTTGCTCCGCGGCATGTGGGATCTTCCCGGACCAGGGCTCGAACCCATGTCCCCTGCATTAGCAGGCAGATTCTCAACCACTGCGCCACCAGGGAAGCCCCCAACAAACGCTTCTTCATTTCCCTCTGCTCCAAGCCTCTGTCAACTAACATTCCACTTTTTCTTTATCAGAGTTCTCACCTAAAGAAAGTCATATACTGTCCGTTCCTTTGTGACTATTGTATATCACAAAATAATACTGTCTTCTAGATTTATTCACTTTGCATCATGTGACAAGATCCATTACTTTTTCAAAGCTGAATAATAATCCATTGTATGTATATGCTACATTTTAAAATATATTCATGAATATTGGGCTGTTTCATCTATTACTGACTTTTGTGAGTAATGCTACAAAGTAACTGAGTGTGAAAATATCTCTGACAGATGCTCCTTTGAGGTCCTTTATATACATACCCACATGTGGGAGGGCTGGATCATATCATAATTCTATCTTTAATTTTTTGAGAAAATTCCGTATTATTTTTTTGCTGGTTATATTCTTTTATATTTCCTTGAACCATGTATAAGGATTTCAATTCCTCCATATCATTGTCAACATTTTCTATATACTATATGTATGTATATATATATGTAGTAGTCTTCCTAATCAGTATGAGGTGATATCTCATTGTGGTCTCATTTATTTCCCTAATAATTACTTATTTTGAGCAGCTTTCACATTTCTGTTGTTTATTTGTATATTTTATTTGAATTAATGTCTATTAAATCCTCAGCCCATACATTGTGTTACTTGTTTTTTGATGTTGTTTTGTTCTAGGTGTTATTTATATAATCTGGATCTTACCTCCTTATTAGATATATGATTTGCAGAATTTTCTCTCCTTCCGCAGGTTGCCTTTCCACCCCATTGATTGTTTCCTCTAATGTGTGCAAGTTTTTACATGTGCTGGAATCCCATTCAGCTGTATTGCTTTTCTTGCCTGAGTTTTCAGTTTCATATCCAAAAAATCATTGCCAAATCCAATGTCATAAAAAATATCCCCTATGTTTTCTCCTAGGAGATTTATAGTTATAGTTTTGTATTTAAATCATCAATCCTTTTATTTTTTAAAAAATTATTTATTTATTTACTTTGGCTGTACTGGGTCTTATGCAGCATGTGGGATCTTTTAGTTGTGGTATGCAGACTTCTTGGTTGCGGCATGCAGGCCTCTTAGTTGAGGCATGTGGGCTTCTTAGTTGAGGCATGAATGTGGGATCTAGTTCCCTGACTAGGGATCGAACCCAGTCCCCTGCATTGCGAGCACGGAGTCTTACCCACTGGCCCACCAGGGAAGTCCCAGTTCAATCCTTTTAGAGTTAACATTTATATGTGGCATTAGGTAAGAGTCCAACATAATTCTTTCACATGTAAACATCCAGTTTTTCCAGAGCCATTTGTTTAAGAGACTACCCATTTCCAATTGTGTGCTCTAGGCACCCTCGTTGAAGATTATTTGACATAAATATGGAACCTTCTATCTGTGCTCTCTCTGCTGATCGATTATTCTTTTTCTGTCTGTATGTTTGCACTATTCTCTTTTGATAACTATAGCTTTGTAGTATATTTAAAATCTGGAAGTGTAATGCTTCCAACTTTCCACTTTCTTTATCAGGTTATTTTTGATATTCAATGTTTTGTAATATTCCACATACATTTTAGAAGGAACTTTTCTATTTTTGTCAAAATTGTCATTGAGATTTTGAAAGCGACTGTTCTGAATCTATAGATCACCTTGGGTAGTATTGACAATTAATATAAGTATTTCCATCTGGGAATATGGAATGTGTGTTTGTTTATTTATATCTTCTCAAGTTACTTCCAGCAGTTTTTACAATCTTTATCATGCAAGCTTTTCACTTCCTTCATTAACTCCTAGTATATTATTCTGTTTGAACCTAGTGTAAATGAAAATATACTCTTAATGTCTTTTTTGGATTATTTTCTGTTAGTGTATAGAAACTCAACTAATTTTTGTTTAATTTTGTATTTTGAAGTTTGCTAAATTTGTTTATGATTTCTGTACTTATTTGCTTTTTAATGTGGCTGCTTTAGGTTTTTCTACATAAGATTTTGTCATCTGTAATCCGAGATTTTTTACTCCTTCCTTTCTGGTTTGGATGCCTTTTTTTCCTTGCGTGATCATTTTGACCAGGAAATTGAATCCAAGTGGTGAGAATGTGCATTCTTACATTTTTCTGGAATATAGAGGAAAAGCTTTCAGTCTTCCACTATTGAATATACTGATAATTGTGGTCTTTTCAGGTATAATCTTCATTATATTCCAGTTGTTTGCTTTAATTTATATTGGGTAACCCTGGTCTCATAGAAGGTGTCCTGATAATTTATCTCCTCTTCACACTTTGGAAATATTTGTTGAGAATTTGTGTTAAATTTTCTTGAAATGTCGTTGAAATTATCTAGTTAATTCATCTGGTTCATAGATTTTTTTTGTTGGGAATTCTTTAAAATTAGTATTTTTGTCTAATTGTAAGTTTATTGTGATTTAAAAAAATTCTTTTATGCTAAATTCTAAGTAGGCTGTATCTTTCTAGAAATTCATGTAATTTTTTTAAGTGTCAAATTTGTTGTTGTATAATTGTTCATAGTAGCCTCCTATAATTACTTTTATTTCTATAGTACCATTTATTATATATATCTCTTCTTTCACTTCTGATTTTACTTGGGTCATTTCTGTTTTACTTAATTTAGGTAACTATTTGTCAAGTATACATAAAATGTAGAGTATTTTCACTGAGATTATTAAGTGGGATAATTTATTTGGTATCTTTCAGCTATATCTTTTCATGACATCCTGGGTTTGATGCCAAAAAAAGCCAGGCATAGATGATTTATTCTGAAAAGTGCTGTTCAGGAAATAAGAAAGCTGTCGCCTTGGAAATTTAAACTTAATGAAAGACTGGGAATGTAAGCAGGCATGTGAAGGACTAAAAGGATGTTATTATGGATATAATCATATTAGGACAATTTCCCATAGGAAAAACATTACTGCCAAAATAAATCAAAGATATAAATCAAATTGGGAAAAACTCCAATTTAAGTCAGTAACTTTGGCAGAAAAATATGTTTTTGTACATAAAGATGTGTATCTTTTTTTATTATTTATTTATTTTTAAAATTTTTATTTATTTTTTGGCTGCGTTGGGTCTTTATTGCTGCACGCGGGCTTTCTCTAGTTGCGGCGAGCGGGGGCTACTCTTCATTGTGGTGCGCAGGCTTCTCATTGCAGTGGCTTCTCTTGTTGCAGAGCATGGGCTCTAGGCGCACAGGTTTCAGTAGTTGCAGCATGCAGGCTCAGTAGTTGTGGTACGCCAGCCCTAGAGCATGCGGGCTTCAGTAGTGGCGGCGCATGGGCTTAGGTGCTCTGCAGCATGTGGGATCTTCCCAGACCAGGGCTTGAACCCATGTCCCCTCCATTGGCAGGTGGATTCTTAACCACTGCACCACCAGGGAAGTACCTATAATTTTTTAAATTATGCACAATCTCTGAACGAAAATTTGGAAAACTTGGAAAGTCATCTAGTCTATACTGCAAATACTCATGTCTGAAAACAATAGATTTAAGAATGAAGAAAAAAAAATCCCAGTATTAATTTGGGAGATCCATTAGCAAGTGTTCTTTATACCTTAACCAACAAATAATTTCTCCCTATTCTAAAACCTGTAATGTTGATAATAATGGGAGGGTCTTTATCCAGCCAACGTTGTTCTATAGGTATCATAGTATAGGTAATACGAAAAAACTTTTCATGTGTAATAAAATGAGTAAGGCCTTAAGCAAGAGCTCTATCTTCAACAATCACAGGAGTATTTATAATGGAGCAAGAAGTTATCCATTCATTGAAATGGGGAATCACTTTGACCAGGACTCAAATCTTATGAAACATCGGGGAATTCAATTTTCAGAGAACCATTCTAAAAGTAACAATGTAGAAATGTTTTTCATCAAAGTTCTAATCTTACTGTGTATTAAGCGTGTTCGTATTGGAGAGAAGACTTCCAAATGCAGTGAGTGCGGTAACGTTCTTCACCAGTCTTCAAGTCTTACTCAGCATCAGAGAATTCATACTAGGGAGGAACGTTAACAAGTGTAATAAACGTGGGAAGGGCGTTCATCGATCATAAAATCTAAGAAGACATAGGGAAATCCATAGTGAAGGGAAATCTTACAAACGTAAAGAATGTGGCAAAGCCTTTAATCAGCGTTCATATCTTAGTCAGCGTTAGTGATCTCGTGCTGGAGAGAAACCTCGCAAATGCAGGGAATCTGCCAAAGCCTTTAACCGGCTCTCAAAACTTTCTAGACATTTTCCTACTAGGGAAAACCATGCAAATGTAGAGAATATGACAAAGCTTTTAACCACAATTGTCACCTTGCTCGACATCGGAGAGTCCACCGTGGAGGGAAACCCTACAAATGTAGTAAGTGATTAAAGATGTTAGTCCTAAATATATACTTTAGAAAACACCTGAGAGTTCATAATGGAAAGAAACTTGAATGATGAAAAAATGTAAGCAATTAATCAAAAATAAAATCTAATTAAATACCAGAATACATAGTAGAAAGCATTCAGTCAATAACCCTTTTTTGGCATTACTTTAAATCAGAATATTGTAGAAAATAATCTAAAGACAAACACTTATAAAATTTATTTGTTGATATTGATCACAGGGTCAAGGGGATGAATGTTTGGACAGGTATAATTGTTATCAATATCTTTATTTATATTGGCTTTGAGATTGTTTGAAAACAATAATTAATATAATCCAACTCTCAAATTACTTTATTGATATCCAAGAAAAGTATAGGTAACCCTTCCATAAGTGGTTATAAAATGAATGTACATCCATGTTCACTAAATAATTAACCTCATGTTCGTAAACCATATAAATCACAATCTCAGATCATTCTATCAGAAGAACAAGAATGCTTCTGAATTTCTGTAATCTGTATTTTGACAGAGAATCATAGGTGGATTGTTAAAGGTTTTTTTAGGCTGTATGTGAACTTAATGTATGTTAATTAATAAAACTGAATGGTTTAAAAATAATATGATAAACTTGTATAATAAATGCAAATTAACTTCTTCCACCTTATTTAAGCATTATTTTAGGTAACAGATGATCACAAAAAAACTATTTGTGAACAGAGTTGGGTGACACCTATAGTAATCCCTTTCCTACTGGCCTTAGCACTCAATTAGTTTGAGATTATATTTTTCATAATTTGTATATTGTATCTTTTCCTCCTGTTTGTAACTGCTGGCACATTATGGTAGTTATATATAGTAAGGTTTATACAAGAGGCTTGTTGAAAGCTTACCTAAACTACTGCCTGATACTGCTTCCTCAGCAATCGTTTTGTGTAGCCAGGCAACCTGCAGGTGCCTTGAACTGACACCAGCCATTCCTGTGAGCACATGCACTAGAAAACAGGCTGCGAACTCACTGCAGACTCTCTTTGCGGTGGCATCTCTTGCGGAGCACGGGCTCTAGGCGCGCGGGCTTCAGTAGTGGCATGTGGGTTCGGTAGTTGTGGCGCATGGGCTTAGTTGCTTCGAGGCATGTGGGATCTTCCCGGACCAGGATTCGAACCCATGTCCCCTGCACTGGCCAGCGGATTCTTGACCATTGCGCCACCAGGGGAGTCCCCCAAATTATATCTACTTTAAATGAGTGACCTTCCGGGGAGGATGACCCACAGGTGGCAAGGGGCAGCCTCACTTCCTCTCAACAGAGCCATGGCCTTGTCATGTGCTCTGGGTTCTATACCAGACATCAGATAGTTGGGGGAAAAGTTCATCAGTCAGAGGCAGTGGGTATTTCTTTTTCAAACAGTTTATTTAGTTTTTAGGCTAGAAGTTCCCGAGATTTTTCATAACCCATGCTGTCTTTTTACCAACCTTGCCTGGAATGGAAAGAGGAATTTTTTCAGTGGTGCTAATTGATACAGTGGATTTGGGTAGCAGTTTATGCTCACTTTTAACATTGGTGTAAGTGAACTATAATCTGTGTCTTTTTCTGTAACCAGTGGTTTGATTTCAGTTATACCAAGAACGGACTACTGCATATGGATATAAAAGATGTATATTTGGTGTGATGTACACAGTGCATAGGTAGATGCTCATAGCTGAAAAAAGTGGCTGAGAAAACTTATGAGGTACCTTTTCTGTTTTCTCTTCTCTCTGGCGTTGTCTACGTGCAGGCACTTTGCACATATAACCCAGTATGGTTGCCCCACCGTCAGGCATCAAACCATGTTCCATGCAACGAGAAGGAGGCTGTGGGAATCTGATAGCACAGAGGGGTTTTGCTGTGAAACCACTTTTTTTTTTATTGATTTAGGGAACATCATCCTCTTTATATCATTGGTCAGAATTCTATCACGTGGCCGCTCTGAGGAAATGCATGTTCTGTAGCACAGGCGGACATGTGAAAAGATATTTGTGAATGGCTGATGTGACCTGAACTCTTTCTCAGAGCCTGACACAAAGGATGTTGCAAGTGGTTAATTGTTTGAATTCAGGATGGTGTGGATGGTTCAAAAAAAGGAGTGGTGTGTAGGGGACATTGGCTTCATTTGGGCCAATTCCCTTTCTCTGTTGTGTGTGAGTCCTGATGTCACCCCTTGAAGGGCCATCAACTGACAGGACAGGTGATGATCATGACAATGGTTTGTATTTCTCTGAACTTGCTGAGAAGCGTTTCTAGTATAATTGTCCCAGAAAATTGTGTTTATGTTAAATTTTTTTTGTTTTATTTTATTTTATAAAATAGGCAGGGAAATGAGTTAAAATTACTGTGAACTTTTAAAGTTAAGTTTCTGATGGGCAGGCTTAGGAAAGACAGTGAGGGAAGTACCCCAGAAACAGGGAGAGCAGTGCAGAGAGCCAGCTCCTTCCCCAGCCCCGCCCCCCAGGAGGCCGTGCGCAGGTCTGTCCCCACCCTGGGTCCTCCCCTCACTGCACAGGTTACAGGAGATCGGTGTTTGGTTGGCTGCTCCTCCCACATCTCAGTGGAAGATGCTCGCATTTTGCTGAAACCCACAAGCAGATAATGTGAAGAGCAAATACTGTATGTTTTGGAGTCTTAATTTCTCATTTAATTCCACATTTCAAGATCCATACCTTCCAGCACCTTGCTTTCCATTCCTGCAGATGCAGTATTTGTTCAATTTCAAAAATGTGCATGTATGTTGTGAAATGATTACCACATTCCAGGTAATTAACATATATGTCATCTCACTTATGTGCATTTTTTTCTGATGAGAACACTCCCAATCTTAGCAAATCTCAAGTACATTGTACCCTATAATTAACTGTCTCATCAGGCTGTACTTGGATCTCTACAATTTATTCATCCTGCAGAACCACATCACATCTCCTCCACAGCAAGTTCCTGACAGTCAAGATTCTGCTGTTTTATGAGCTGGACTTTAATAGATTCCACATATAATTGAGATAATACGGTATTTTCCTTTCTGCGTTGCCTTATTCCACTTAGCATAATGTCCTTCAGGTTCATTCATGTTGTCCCAAAAGGAAGGGTGTTCTTTTTTAAGGCTGAATAATATTCACTCATATATATCACATTTCTTTATCTATTTATGTTAGACACCAGGGGAACAATGGTCAGATGGCACCTCAAATTTCTAGATGCCTAAATTAAATAAGTAAATAAATCACAAATCGGGAGCATCAAATGTTAGTGAGAATGAATAGCAATTAACCTCCCGTATGGCTGATGGGAGAATAAAAAATACAACCAGTTAGGAAAACTAACTGACTTTTACCAATCAACGTAAAACCTTATCTACCCTATTAGAAAAAAAAGTGAAAGTAAACACAAAGCAATGACAAGTCTCTGAACTTCCAAGTTACCCTTCCTTCCTGTATGCCTCCAACATCTATAGTTAGCTTGTATTGTATGCAAACGTTTTTTAAAATCAGTGATAGGGAAACAGAAGAAGAGACGGAAAGGTGAGCCCAGTAACTACATCTTCATGGTGGCTCTGGGGAGCAGCATGGTCACAAAGAAGAAACTTGATGAAGGTACAGATCCATGGGCCCCACTCCAAACCTGAAGAATCACAGTTTCTTCCATGGATCCTGGAAAGATTTGTATGCATATTAAAATTTGAGAGGTAAGGCTTACGTAACTGCTTAGCACTCTAGGCTTACAATAAAGAAGACATGTTTTAATAACCCGTATCACCTGTGACCTCCTTCACAGATTCTGTCTGAGGGGCACATTAAAAAAAAAAAAGTATAATTGACCTACAATATTATATTTGATTCAGGTGTACAACATAGTTTCAGGTGAACAACATAATTTATCTAGATTACAAATACATTTTTTAAAAAACTACCTGCTCCAGGCAATTTCAGGGTGAAACCAGCGTTAAGCAAGAGGGCTCTCAGATATATTTGTGGTGTGAGAGGTGAGTCCATCCTTTGGTTCAAGGAAAGGTGATAGAGCCTGTGTGGGAGGGTCAGGTCCCTGCAACCCACGTTCCCCGTTGCTGCAGCGGAAGTAGTGGTTGACTGTGGGATAGAAGGGCACATGAAAACAGGGCAGGAGGAAAGCACCTTCTGGTCTCCATGTAGGAGCTCATTTTTTCCTGAATCTGTCGCATGACCAATGATAGGGGACCTTGGCCTTTCTGCATTTCCAGGTCCTTCTGCCTCTGAGTGGGGGGCAGCATGTGAAGGTGCTGTGCTGGTGGCTTCAAACTTGTACACATGTGATTTATCTGTATTACAGGGTCTGAGGAGGGAACCTAGAAATGCGGACGAAGAGGGAGAAATGGCAGGTTCTCAGGTAAACATTGTGACCCAGGTCAGTGGCTGTGTCCCCCTTTCTTGCTGAAATCCCATGTATGTAGCACTTGCAAACATTTACTTCTCTATCTCTGGTGGTCCTGCCTAACACGTTTGTTTCTACTACTTTGTTTTCCTAATGATAGCCAAGGGTAGATCTTTAAGATATTCCTCTCTTATATCCTAGACCCTTCTTTCCATTCTTTTCCTCCAGGTTCCCTTTACAGCCTGAAGAATTCCTACCATAAATTACTGATGTGCAGATGATGAAGATGTTCCCTTTTTGTCAGATCACCTTGGGGATGTGTTGATACACTAGATTCCCACGGAAGATGGGGTTGAGTCCTGGGATATCAGTGAAGAAGGGGAATATGTAATATTTAGTCCTGTCTGGATGCAACATCAGTCTATGTAGACAAGGATTATGAAAATGCACCAATAAAGCAGATTGCTGTATGGCCCAGAATTAGTCAAAGTTCTGAAAAAGAAACAGAGCCCTAAATTGCCTCAAGGGAAGAGTTACTCTTTAAAATACACTAGAGTACAGGATATGAGAGTTATATGTGGCTTTAAATTTCATTAATACTCTTCTCATGATTATATTATTTTTATTATTATTATCATTATTATTATTTTGCAAAACAGTATCACAGCAATGATGAGTCCTGTGTGCACTGACCAGTTTTTCAGTTTGTCCAAGTACAGCTGACATTAATTTTGTTCACTTGGTTCAGGGGCTGTCTGCCAGATTCCTCAACTGAGAAGCTAATAATTTTCCAATTATAATTTATAAGGGTCTTGGATTTAATGAGAGATATGCATAAACAATTGCATTTAATCTGAAAATTCCCTCTTTCTACTTCATTTCCCTTTACTTGTAGATTGCTTTGGAAAATCACAGCTCTCACCTTTGTTCAGTGGAGATACTGGCTTTTGTTAGTAACTGTTCTGTAAATTTCTACTTAATTCCACCGTCATGTCGCAGTTATTCACTTCTTTATTATTTTTTGTATCTTCAGGAAAAGAAAACAGTATAGTATATGTTTGTATAGTATATGTTCAAGTATCTTAAAATGCTATGATCAGCACAAATGAGAAATGAAATCATTTACAGGAAATAGGGGTTTGTTGATGCAAAGAAAATCTTCAAGATATTTCTTCTTGTCCTTCTCATTTCTTTTTTTTTTTTTTAAACATCTTTATTGAAGTATAATTGCCTTACAATGGTGTGTTAGCTTCTGCTTTATAACAAAGTGAATCAGTTATACATATACAATATGTTCCCATTTCTCTTCCCTCTTGCATCTCCCTCCCTCCCACCCTCCCCATCCCACCCCTCTAGGTGGTCACAAAGCACCGAGCTGATCTCCCTGTGCTATGCGGCTGCTTCCCACTAGCTATCTATTTTACATTTGGTAGTGTATGTATGTCCATGACACTCTCTTACCCTTTCACATCTCACCCCACCCCCTCCCCATATCCTCAAGTCCATTCTCTAGTAGGTCTGTGTCTTTATTCCCGTCTTGCCACTAGGTTCTTCATGGCCTTTTTTTTTTTTTCTTCCTTAGATTCCGTATATATGTGTTAGCATACTGTATTTGTTTTTCTCTTTCTGACTTACTTCACTCTGTATGACAGACTCTAACTCCATCCACCTCATTACAAATACCTCCATTTCATTTCTTTTTATGCCTGAGTAATATTCCATTGTATATATGTGCCACATCTTCTTTATCCATTCATCTGTCGATGGACATTTAGGTTGCTTCCATGTCCTGGCTATTGTAAATAGAGCTGCAATGAACATTTTGGTACATGACTCTTTTTGACCTATGGTTTTCTCAGGGTATATGCCCAGTAGTGGGATTGCTGGGTCGTATGGTAGTTCTATTTGTAGTTTTTTAAGGAACCTCCATACTGTTCTCCATAGTGGCTGTATCAATTTACATTCCCACCAACAGTGCAAGAGTGTTCCCTTTCCTCCACACCCTCTCCAGCATTTATTGTTTCTAGATTTTTTGATGATGGCCCTTCTGACTGGTGTGAGATGATATCTCATTGTAGTTTTGATTTGCATTCCTCTAATGATTAATGATGTTGAGCATTCTTTCATGTGTCTGTAGGCCATCAGTATATCTTCTTTGGAGAAATGTCTGTTTAGGTCTTCTGCCCATTTTTGGATTGGGTTGTTTGTTTTTTTGTTATTGAGCTGCATGAGCTGCTTGTAAATCTTGGAGATTAATCCTTTGTCAGTTGCTTCATTTGCAAATATTTTCTCCCATTCTGAGGGTTGTCTTTTGGTCTTGTTTATGGTTTCCTTTGCTGTGCAAAAGCTTTTAAGTTTCATTAGGTCCCATTTGTTTATTTGTGTTCTTATTTCCATTTCTCTGGGAGCTGGGTCAAAAAGAATCTTGCTGTGCTGTATGTCATAGAGTGTTCTGCCTATGTTTTCCTCTAAGAGTTTGATAGTGTCTGGCCTTACACTTAGGTCTTTAATCCATTTTGAGTTTATTTTTGTGCATGGTGTCAGGGAGTGTTCTAATTTCATACTTTTACATGTACCTGTCCAATTTTCCCAGCACCACTTATTGAAGAGGCTGTCTTTTCTCCACTGTATATGCTTGCCTCCTTTATCAAAGATAAGGTTATCATATATGTGTGGGTTTATCTCTGGGCTTTCTCTCCTGTTCCATTGATCTATATTTCTGTTTTTGTGCCAGTACCAAACTGTCTTGATTACTGAAGCTTTGTAATATAGTCTGAAGTCAGGGAGCCTGATTCCCCCAGCTCCATTTTTCGTTCTCAAGATTGCTTTGGCTGTTCGGGGTCTTTTGTGTTTCCATACAAATTGTGAAATTTTTTGTTCTAGTTCTGTGAAAAATGCCAGTGGTAGTTTGATAGGGATTGCATTGAATCTGTAGATTGCTTTGGGTAGTAGAGTCATTTTCACAATGTTGATTCTTCCAATCCAGGAACATGGTATATCTCTCCATCTATTTGTATCATCTTTAATTTCTTTCATCAGTGTCTTATAATTTTCTGCATACAGGTCTTTTGTCTCCTTAGGTAGGTTTATTCCTAGATATTTTATTCTTTTTGTTGCAATGGTAAGCGGGAGTGTTTTCTTAATTTCACTTTCAGATTTTTCGTCATTAGTGTATAGAAATGCAAGAGATTTCTGTGCATTAATTTTGTATCCTGCTACTTTACCAAATTCATTGATTAGCTCTAGGAGTTTTCTGGTAGCATCTTTAGGATTCTCTATGTATAGTATCATATCATCTGCAAATAGTGACAGCTTTACTTCTTCTTTTCCGATTTGGATTCCTTTTATTTCTTTGTCTTCTCTGATTGCTGTGGCTAACACTTCCAAAACTATGTTGAATAATAGTGGTGAGAGTGGGCAACCTTGTCTTGTTCCTGATCTTAGTGGAAATGGTTTCAGTTTTTCACCATTGAGGACAATGTTGGCTGTGGGTTTGTCATATACGGCCTTTATTATGTTGAGGAAAGTTCCCTCTATGCCTACTTTCTGCAGGGCTTTTATCATAAATGGGTGTTGAATTTTGTCGAAAGCTTTCTCTGCATCTATTGAGATGATCATATGGTTTTTCTCCTTCAGTTTGTTAATATGGTGTATCACGTTGATTGATTTGCGTATATTGAAGAATCCTTGCATTCCTGGAATAAACCCCTCTTGATCATGGTGTATAATCCTTTTAATATGCTGTTGGATTCTGTTTGCTAGTATTTTGTTGAGGATTTTTGCATCTATGTTCATCAGTGATATTGGCCTGTAGTTTTCTTTCTTTGTGACATCTTTGTCTGGTTTTGGTATCAGGGTGATGGTGGCCTTGTAGAATGAGTTTGGGAGTGCTCCTCCCTCTGCAATATTTTGGAAGAGTTTGAGAAGGATAGGTGTTAGGTCTTCTCTAAATGTTTGATAGAATTCGCCTGTGAAGCCATCTGGTCCTGGGCTTTTGTTTGTTGGAAGGTTTTTAATCACAGTTTCAATTTCAGTGCTTGTGATTGGTCTGTTCATATTTTCTATTTCTTCCTGGTTCAGTCTCGGCAGTTTGTGCATTTCTAAGAATCTGTCCATTTCTTCCAGGTTGTCCATTTTATTGGCATAGAGTTGCTTGTAGTAATCTCTCATGATCGTTTGTATTCCTGCAGTGTCAGTGGTTACTTCTCCTTTTTCATTTCTAATTCTATTGATTTGAGTCTTCTCCCTTTTTCTCTTGATGAGTCTGGCTAATGTTTTATCAATTTTGTTTATCTTCTCAAAGAACCAGCTTTTAGTTTCATTGATTTTTGCTATTGTTTCCTTCATTTCTTTTTCATTTATTTCTGACCTGATCTTTATGATTTCTTTCCTTCTGCTGGCTTTGGGGTTTTTTTGTTCTTCTTTCTCTAATTGCTTTAGGTGCAAGGTTAGGTTGTTTATTCGAGATGTTTCCTGTTTCTTGAGGTAGGCTTGTATTGCTATAAACTTCCCTCTTAGCACTGCTTTTGCTGCGTCCCATAGGTTTTGGGTCGTCGTGTCTCCATTGTCATTTGTTTCTAGGTATTTTTTGATTTCCCCTTTGATTTCTTCAGTGATCACTTCGTTATTAAGTAGTGTATTGTGTAGCCTCCATGTGTTTGTATTTTTTACAGATCTTTTCCTGTAATTGATATCTAGTCTCATAGCGTTGTGGTCGGAAAAGATACTTGATACGATATCAATTTTCTTAAATTTACCAAGGCTTGATTTGTGACCCAAGATATGATCTATCCTGGAAAATGTTCCATGAGCACTTGAGAAAAATGTGTATTCTTTTGTTTTTGGGTGGAATGTCCTATAAATATCAATTAAGTCCATCTTGTTTAATGTATCATTTAAAGCTTGTGTTTCCTTATTTATTTTCATTTTGGATGATCTGTCCATTGGTGAAAGTGGGGTGTTAAAGTTCCCTACTATGATTGTGTTGCTGTCGATTTCCCCTTTTATGGCTGTTAGTATTTGCCTTATGTATTGAGGTGCTCCTATGTTGGGTGCATAAATATTTACAATTGTTATACCTTCCTCTTGGATCGATCCCTTGATCATTATATAGTGTCCTTCTTTGTCTCTTGTAACAGTCTTTATTTTCCTTCTCATTTCTTGAGTTGATCTGCATCTTTCACTCTAAATTAGTGATAATTCTAGATATTCATCAAATGAGATAAAATACTGTTGCCCACATCTTAAAGTCGAGTATCCATTCCCTGTTTTTGATAGAATTCCTTATTTTTGGAAGTAGAGTTAAGGATCTGCAAATTAGAAATGCTTCCTATGTATTTTACAGGGGCTGTCAGGAAATACTATTTGGTGAACTAATTTTCTATAACATGTAGTATCTTCTCTTCTCTGCTGAGCACAGTACTGGATTGGAAATTGTAGAATCCCCGGGACGAGTCATGTTCCTTTTTTAAATAAACAGGTCTTGCTGTCTCTAAGCTGAACCTGGTCACCTTTTTTGAGCAAAGGAAAGACCCAGGGTGTGAAGAAAAGGAGACAACAGTCATATACACTGAGGTAGGTGAGAATGAATAAAGCAGATAGCACAGGTGTGATGTCCAAAGGTGAAGGAGGAAGCTAGGCTTTAAAATGTGGTCTGGGAAGCTCTGCTTCAATGGAAATTATTTTGAGAAGCCTAGGTTTATGTCTCTTTCTGTCATGAATGGTGGACCTTTGAAATATCTTGCTTATGGACATAGATTCACTTACTGAAAAATTTCAGTAAACACTGGAAGAATGAGCTCTGGGGTCACTAAAAGAACAGAGGAAGATGTTTCAGCTGAATTTTAGGGAAACAGCATGTGGGAGGAAACGACTAGAGATTTGCTGTACATGAAAAATGGACTCATAATCTGCAGAAGGAAGATTTTCCTGTGTTACCCCCTTTATTGACAAATAAAGAGGTTGCAAGATGAACTCCTGCATTTCTGACCTTAGAAAACACATTTATAGAGGATCTTTTCATTCAATTTGGAACAACATAGAAGGCAAAATATATGAATCTGTTTTGTTTAATAGTTTGTTTTTGAAATCAAGAAAAGAGTTAAAATGCCTTCCATAGAAAATTAAAAAGGGTATAAATTCAAAGAGGTAGTCAGTTAACATAAATATTTGTGGTTAAATTATAAACTTTTATATAATTTTAAGTAAACATTTTGTTTTAAAAATAATTTCAGAATTGTAGAAAAGCTGCAAAGATAATACAGAGAGGTTGCAAATATGTTTTCATCCAATTTTCTCTATAGTTACCCTTGTATATTACCATGCTGCATTTGTGAAAACTAGGAAATCTACACTGGTGCAATACTGTTAGCTGAATTCCAGACTTCATTTGCATCTCATGAGTTTTGACCCTATGTCATTCTTCTCTTCCAAGACCCAGTCCAGAGCATTAGGTACAGATATTCATCCTATGTTCTCTGTCTCTTGTGCTCTATGACTCTCTCTCAGTCTTCCCTTATTTTTCATGACCTTGACAAGTTTGAGGAATACGGATAAGACACTGCTTAGACTACCCCTAAAGTTGAGTCTGTGTTATGTGTTCCTCATGATTACAATAAATGAGTTATTTTGGAGAAAGATTCCACCTCTCATCATGTCATATCATTTGGTAATTGACATAATTTATCATTAAGGTTGTCAATCACTTGTTTAAAGTATTTGCCAGGTTTCTCCACTGTGAAGTTACCGTGTTTTTCTTTTCCATACTCTATTCTTTGTAGGGAAATCACTAAGTGCACCTCAGATGCAAGGAGGGGCTGGAGAGGGTAAAACAAGCTTCCCCACTTTAAAAGAGGAATCGCTCCCTGTATTACTCATCATTCTTATGTATGGAATGTATTCCTTTTCCCCATTTATTTCTATAATTATACTTTTAACATTGATATGGAAGCCTATGTATTTATTGAATACTTTGTATTATCATTCAGTTCCATGCTCTTTATTTTGTTGTTCAATTTCATCTACATTTGACCATTGGGAGCTTTTTCAGTTTGGTTCTACTTCCCCGTGATGCGCCCCCAAACTTTTTATTCAAGCATTACTTATAACCTCTTTAAGATCTTCCAGTCTCCTGTGTATTTCCAATTTCCACAGTCAACTCAGTATTTCCTGCTTCATTCACATACGACTCTGTCTGACTTTTACTTTTGGGATAAAGTAAAACAGAACAAAAAGGAGTCTCTCAAAACTCTTCAATGATCTCCTTGGAAATAACTAGTAGATTGTAGTTGTTTTTAGTAATTAACAACTGGGATAAAGTTTTTCACAAGTATCCTCCGTTCCCCCAAACTGTTCTCTTATTGCACCTACAGGTGCAAGGATATGTGCAGCTTTGAGGGGAGATGAGGCCCGAGAATCACAACCTACACTTGGTTTATGCCTGTCTCCCTCCAGAGTAGGTACTGGCTGTCTTGACCCTCCCACTGAGCCCACCATCCCGGCAGCAGAAAGGAGTCAGGTGACAATGTTTTCTTTATATCTGAAAGGATGGCTCTCCATGGAAGGGAGGGTATCAGGAATGTAGGTAAGTGTTCATTTCAGAAAAAGTGATTCTTCAGGGTTTGATTCTGGTCCAGTGCCAAAGCCACATAGGAAGATGAAATAATTCTGAACCTTGAGCTGAACTAGTAAAGAGAGTTTGGGATTATAGTTCCTGCGTCAGCCCATTGTGGTTTCTAATGTAGTTTGGTGTAATTCACAATGACCTTGATTCTTGGTGCTGAATCCAAGTAATGCTGAAACCTGACTTTTAACATACTTTTAAGTGTGGAAAACAATCTCTTGTTCGTACTAATGACTGGAATCAGAGACTAAATGTTCAGGATCACTGCAGGTTTGAGCCTGTAACACCACATGCTTATGGTAAAGACTAAGAGAAACGTATGTTAAGTCATTCAGTCCTGCGCAGAACGTTGTATCCAAATGGTAGTTGCTGGAGAGAAATGTGTCCTCTAGCTCAGGGTGTATGGAGGGCTCAATGGAGACACAAGCTCTCTTCTGCCGCCATTGTCAGTGGTCAGTTCATCTTGATGAGGTGGCCTTCCCTCTTGAAGAAAAGGAATCAGTCCTTAAGGAATGTGAATGTATAATCATGAATTTCAGAGAGTGGAAGTCAGGCTCAAATGTACCTTGTGATAGTTGCTCTGTTTTAAAAGTATTCTATCAATAAACAATGTGTGATTTCAATTTAATAAGATGCACAAGGTTTTACACATGGGAGATTCCATTTTTGCATAACTATCTTGTATATTAAAATAACATAAAAGGCACCTCTACCTTCATTGCTAATAGTTTTACTTCAGTCAGATATTAATAAGTTGATGAGACTATGATGTAAAATTTGTGATTTCTTTACCCTACACCATTTTATTCATACTAGTGATTCATAACGGCTACTTTAAGGCACACTACGATACTATTCAACAATTCCTGTGATAGGTGGTATTCCATTTTGTTCAGGCACAGAAACAAATGACTCTTTCTGTTGCTGTCCTAATATTGAGGCTGTCTTGCATGTATTAAATCCAACTTTGTCATGTAGCAGGTTTCTGTAGTTTTACAATGAGAGCATCTATATTAAGATCACTAAATCTTCTGAATAATTGATATTGGCCTATTAAATGAGTCTTTATACCTAAATGGAAACTTGTCAGTACTAAAATAATAAAATAAATTACCACCAACTTAAACTATAATGACAAGTTAGGAAAACAGATAAATATATATCTAGACTATTGGAAGAACACAGCTAACTAGATTTGTAAGTATTTCATAGTAATTAAGTATGCTAGGTTTCTCAACAGCAAAAGGATTTGGGACTTGTATTTAGGATTTATTTCATAACAGAACCACCATGTTACTGATTGTAGGACGGTTAGTATTCCCTGGCGTGTTTCATGTTAGGTGCTCATGATCTGATCCAGGTCTCTCTGGTTTTCATCTTGAATAGGCACAGGCAGCAGATTCAACACATCCATAGCACTGACATCTCCCCTAGATCCCCCCCTGAACCTAGAGCCGCCCAAAGCGTCCTTGTCTTGGTGGGAACTTTTGTGTCTTTGTAACCGTCATCTCCGTATTTCACATTTGTTTGGCTCCTTTAAGTAATCCCAGCTGGTAGGTGGTGAACGCTGCTGCACTGATTACTGTCTGTTTCTTAAGTGTGGTCCCCTGCGTTCCCTTGATCATGACTGCAGAGCATCCGGGCTTTATTTTTCTTTGATAATAATTAGAGAATTTCCTAATCTTGTGATATATATATAAATTGATGATATTTGCACATTGATCAGTTTTTCATATATTCATTCCTCTCTAAATTCTAAGTATAATTTGTAAATAGTCATTTACAAGAGAGTGGCAAATAAGACAATTTTATGCTCCAAAAGAAGCAATAAATCATAATACAATTGTGAATGCATTCTTGTTTGATTATCATATAAATACCTATGTAAATACCGTTTTATTAATACTTGTAGTGAAGCTTCAGAATCTAGGCAGTGTCAAGCAGTAGTCTCAGATAATCTGGGATTACAGAGGAGTTTTGAGTGTGTAAATATGTATCTGAAATAATACATTTTCCTAGAAATAAACTTGGCCTGGAATTGTAGGAATAGCTACATGAAATGAAAGAGCATGTGAGATGGCCATTCAAAATATATAGGGATATATGTTGAATATATATATATATATATATAACATATATATGTATGTATACGTATATATGGTAGTATGGTCATTTTAACAATATTAATTCTTCCAAACCATGCACATGGTATATTTTTCCATCTTTTTTGTGTTGCCTTCAACTTCTTTTATCAATGTCTGATAGTCTTCTGTGTACGTCTTTTATCTGCTTACGTACGTTTATTGCTGGGTATTTTATTCTTTTTGATGTGATTGCATATGGTATTGTTTCCTTAATTTGTCTTTCTTTTTTTTTTTTATTAATTTATTTATTTATGGCTGTGTTGGGTCTTCGTTTCTGTGTGAGGGCTTTCTCTAGTTGTGGCAAGTGGGGGCCACTCCTCATCGCGGTACGCGGGCCTCTCATTATCGCGGCCTCTCTTGTTGCGGAGCACAGGCTCCAGACGCGCAGGCTCAGTAATTGTGGCTCACGGGACCAGTTGCTCCGTGGCATGTGGGATCTTCCCAGACCAGGGCTCGAACCCGTATCCCCTGCATCGGCAGGCATACTCTCAACCACTGCGCCACCAGGGAAGCCCCTAATTTGTCTTTCTGATAGTTCATTGTCAGTGTTTAGAAATGTAACAGATCTGTATATTAATTTTGCATCTTGCAACTTTTCTGAATTCATTGATGTGCTCTAGTTGTTTTTTGGGGTATCTTTAGGATTTTCTATGTACAGTGTTGTGTCATCTGCGGACAGTGACAGTTGTACTTCTTCCTTTCCAATTTGGTTTGCTTTATTTCTTTTTCTTGTCTGATGTGGTGTGCCTAGGACGTCCAATACTATGTTGAATAAAAGTGGCAACAGTGGGCATTCCTGTCTTGTCCCAGATCTTAGAGGAAATGCTTTCAGTTTTTCACCATTGAGTATTATGTTAACTGTTGCCTTCTCCAAATGGCCTTTATTATGTTGAGGTATGTCCCCTCTATACCCAGTTTCTGGAGAGCTTTTAATAATGAATCGTTGTTGAATTTTGTCAAAAGCTTTTTATGCATCTATTGAGACGATCATATGGTTTTTATTCTTCAATTTGTTACTGTGGTGTATCACATGGATTGATATGAAGATATCGAACCATCCTTGACTCCCTGGGATTAATCCCACTTGACCATGGTGTATGGTTCTTTTAATATATTGTTGGACTCAGTTTGCTAATATTTTTTGAGGATTTTTACATGTCTGTTCATCAGTGACATTGCCTAGTAATTTGTGTGTATGTGTGTGTGTGTGTGTGTGATATTTTTGTCTGATTTTGGCATCAGGATGATGCTGACCTCATCCTCTGCAATATTTTGGAATAGTTTAAGAAGGTTATGTGTTAACTCTTTTCTAAATGCTTGGTAGCATTCAACTCTGAAACCATCTGATCCTTGAGTTTTTTGTGGAGTTTTAAAAAAATTATTGCTGATTCTATTTCATTACTGGCAATTGCTCTGTTCATATTTTCTATTTCTTCTGGGTTCAGTCTTGGGAGATAGTACAGTTCTAGGAATTTGTCCATTTCTTCTACTTTGTTCATTTTATTGGCATATAGTCATTATTTTCTTATGATCCTTTGTATTTCTGTTGTGTTGTTTTTTTAACTTCTCTTTTTTCATTTCTGTTGTTACTGATTTGGGCCCTCTCTTTTTTTCTCGATGAGTCTGGCTAAAGGTATATCAATTTTGTGTATCTTTGCAGAGAACCAGCCCTTAGTTTCATTGATCTTTTCTATTGAATTTTTAGTTGCTATTAAAAAAAATCTACTCTGATCTTTTTTTTTTTTAAACATCTTTATTGAAGTATAATTGCTTCACAATGGTGTGTTAGTTTCTGCTTTATAACAAAGTGAATCAGCTACAGATATACACACGTTCCCATATCTCCTCCCTCCCGCATCGCCCTCCCTCCCACCCTCCCCATCCCACCCCCCCAGGCGGTCACAAAGCACCGTGCTGATCTCCCTGTGCTATGCGGCTGCTTCCCACTAGCTATCTATTTTACATTTGGTAGTGTATATATGTCCATGACACTCTCTCATCCTGTCACATCTCACCCCTCCCCCTCCCCATATCCTCTAGTCCATTCTTTAGTAGGTCTGTGTCTTTATTCCCATCTTGCCACTAGGTTCTTCATGGCCTTTTTTTTTTTTTTTCCTTAGATTCCATATATATGTGTTAGCATACTGTATTTGTTTTTCTCTTTCTGACTTACTTCACTCTGTATGACAGACTCTAACTCCATCCACCTCATTACAAATACCTCCATTTCATTTCTTTTTATGGCTGAGTAATATTCCATTGTATATATGTGCCACATCTTCTTTATCCATTCATCCGATGATGGACACTTAGGTTGCTTCCATGTCCTGGCTATAGTAAATAGAGCTGCAGTGAACATTTTGGTACATGACTCTTTTTGAATTATGGTTTTCTCAGGGTATATGCCCAGTAGTGGGATTGCTGGGTCATATGGTAGTTCTATTTGTAGTTTTTTAAGGAACCTCCATACTGTTCTCCATAGTGGCTGTATCAATTTACATTCCCACCAACAGTGCAAGAGTGTTCCCTTTTCTCCACACCCTCTCCAGCATTTATTGTTTGTAGATTTTTTGATGACGGCCATTCTGACCGGTGTGAGATGATACCTCATTGTAGTTTTGATTTGCATTTCTCTAATGATTAATGATGTTGAGCATTCTTTCATGTGTCTGTTGGCCATCTGTATATCTTCTTTGGAGAAATGTCTATTTAGGTCTTCTGCCCATTTTTGGATTGGGTTGTTTGTTTTTTTGTTATTGAGCTGCATGAGCTGCTTGTAAATCTTGGAGATTAATCCTTTGTCAGTTGCTTCATTTGCAAATATTTTCTCCCATTCTGAGGGTTGTCTTTGGTCTTGTTTATGGTTTCCTTTGCTGTGCAAAAGCTTTTAAGTTTCATTAGGTCCCATTTGTTTATTTGTGTTCTTATTTCCATTTCTCTAGGAGCTGGGTCAAAAAGAATCTTGCTGTGCTGTATGTCATAGAGTGTTCTGCCTATGTTTTCCTCTAAGAGTTTGATAGTGTCTGGCCTTACACTTAGGTCTTGAATCCATTTTGAGTTTATTTTTGTGTATGGTGTCAGGGAGTGTTCTAATTTCATACTTTTACATGTACCTGTCCAATTTTCCCAGCACCACTTATTGAAGAGGCTGTCTTTTCTCCACTGTATATGCTTGCCTCCTTTATCAAAGATAAGGTGACCATATGTGCGTGGGTTTATCTCTGGGCTTTCTATCCTGTTCCATTGATCTATATTTCTGTTTTTGTGCCAGTACCAAACTGTCTTGATTACTGTAGCTTTGTAATATAGTCTGAAGTCAGGGAGCCTGATTCCTCCAGCTCCATTTTTCGTTCTCAAGATTGCTTTTGCTATTCGGGGTCTTTTGTGTCTCCATACAAATTGTGAAATTTTTTGTTCTAGTTCTGTGAAAAATGCCAGTGGTAGTTTGATAGGGATTGCATTGAATCTGTAGATTGCTTTGGGTAGTAGAGTCATTTTCACAATGTTGATTCTTCCAATCCAAGAACATGGTATATATCTCTCCATCTATTTGTATCATCTTTAATTTCTTTCATCAGTGTCCTATAATTTTCTGCATACAGGTCTTTTGTCTCCTTAGGTAGGTTTATTCCTAGATATTTTATTCTTTTTGTTGCAATGGTAAACGGGAGTGTTCTCTTAATTTCACTTTCAGATTTTTCATCATTAGTATATAGGAATGCAAGAGATTTCTGTGCATTAATTTTGTATCCTGCTACTTTACCAAATTCATTGATTAGCTCTAGGAGTTTTCTGGTGCCAGTTTTAGGATTCTCTATGTATAGTATCATGTCATCTGCAAACAGTGATAGCTTTACTTCTTCTTTTCCGATTTGGATTCCTTTTATTTCTTTTTCTTCTCTGATTGCTGTGGCTAACACTTCCAAAACTATGTTGAATAATAGTGGTGAGAGTGGGCAACCTTGTCTTGTTCCTGATCTTAGTGGAAATGGTTTCAGTTTTTCACCATTGAGGACAATGTTGGCTGTGGGTTTGTCATATATGGCCTTTATTATGTTGAGGAAAGTTCCCTCTATGCCTACTTTCTGCAGGGCTTTTATCATAAATGGGTGTTGAATTTTGTCAAAAGCTTTCTCTGCATCTATTGAGATGATCATATGGTTTTTCTCCTTCAGTTTGTTAATATGATGTATCACGTTAATTGATTTGCGTATATTGAAGAATCCTTGCATTCCTGGAATAAACTCCACTTGATCATGGTGTATAATCCTTTTAATGTGCTGTTGGATTCTGTTTGCTAGTATTTTGTTGAGGATTTTTGCATCTATGTTCATCAGTGATATTGGCCTGTAGTTTTCTTTCTTTGTGACATCTTTGTCTGGTTTTGGTATCAGGGTGATGGTGGCCTCGTACCATGAGTTGGGGAGTGTTCCTCCCTCTGCAATATTTTGGAAGAGTTTGAGAAGGATAGGTGTTAGGTCTTCTCTAAATGTTTGATAGAATTCGCCTGTGAAGCCATCTGGTCCTGGGCTTTTGTTTGTTGGAAGGTTTTTAATCACAGTTTCAATTTCAGTGCTTGTGATTGGTCTGTTCATATTTTCTATTTCTTCCTGGTTCAGTCTCGGCAGTTTGTGCATTTCTAAGAATCTGTCCATTTCTTCCAGGTTGTCCATTTTATTGGCATAGAGTTGCTTGTAGTAATCTCTCATGATCGTTTGTATTCCTGCAGTGTCAGTGGTTACTTCTCCTTTTTCATTTCTAATTCTATTGATTTGAGTCTTCTCCCTTTTTCTCTTGATGAGTCTGGCTAATGTTTTATCAATTTTGTTTATCTTCTCAAAGAACCAGCTTTTAGTTTCATTGATTTTTGCTATTGTTTCCTTCATTTCTTTTTCATTTATTTCTGATCTGACCTTTATGATTTCTTTCCTTCTGCTAGCTTTGGGGTTTTTTTGCTCTTCTTTCTCTAATTGCTTTAGGTGCAAGGTTAGGTTGTTTATTCGAGATGTTTCCTGTTTCTTGAGGTAGGCTTGTATTGCTATAAACTTCCCTCTTAGCACTGCTTTTGCTGCGTCCCATAGGTTTTGGGTCGTCGTGTCTCCATTGTCATTTGTTTCTAGGTATTTTTTGATTTCCCCTTTGATTTCTTCAGTGATCACTTCGTTATTAAGTAGTGTATTGTGTAGCCTCCATGTGTTTGTATTTTTTACAGATCTTTTCCTGTAATTGATATCTAGTCTCATAGCGTTGTGGTCGGAAAAGATACTTGATACGATTTCAATTTTCTTATATTTACCAAGGCTTGATTTGTGACCCAAGATATGATCTATCCTGGAGAATGTTCCATGAGCATCTGAGAAAAATGTGTATTCTTTTGTTTTTGGGTGGAATGTCCTATAAATATCAATTAAGTCCATCTTGTTTAATGTATCATTTAAAGCTTGTGTTTCCTTATTTATTTTCATTTTGGATGATCTGTCCATTGGTGAAAGTGGGGTGTTAAAGTCCCCTAGTATGATTGTGTTACTGTCGATTTCCCCTTTTATGGCTGTTAGTATTTGCCTTATGTACTGAGGTGCTCCTATGTTGGGTGCATAAGTATTTACAATTGTTATATCTTCTTCTTGGATCGATCCCTTGATCATTATATAGTGTCCTTCTTTGTCTCTTGTAATAGTCTTTATTTTAAAGTCTATTTTGTCTGATATGAGAATTGCTACTCCAGCTTTCTTTTGATTTCCATTTGCATGGAATATCTTTTTCCATCCCCTCACTTTCAGTCTGTATGTGTCTCTAGGTCTGAAGTGGGTCTCTTGTAGACAGCATATATATGGGTCTTGCTTTTGTATCCATTCAGCCAGTCTGTGTCTTTTGGTGGGAGCATTTAATCCATTTACATTTAAGGTAATTATCGATATGTATGTTCCTATTCCCATTTTCTTAAATATTTTATGTTTGTTATTGTAGGTGTTTTCCTTCTCTTGTGTTTCTTGCCTAGAGAAGTTCCTTTAGCATTTGTTGTAAAGCTGGTTTGGTGGTGCTGAACTCTCTCAGCTTTTGCCTGTCTGTAAAGGTTTTAATTTCTCCATCAAATCCGAATGAGATCCTTGCTGGGTAGAGTAACCTTGGTTGTAGGTTTTTCTCCTTCATGACTTTAAGTATATCCTGCCACTCCCTTCTGGCTTGCAGAGTTTCTGCTGAAAGATCAGCTGTTAACCTTATGGGGATTCCCTTGTGTCTTATTTGTTGTTTTTCCCTTGCTGCTTTTAATATGTTTTCTTTATATTTAATTTTTGATAGTTTGATTAATATGTGTCTTGGCGTGTTTCTCCTTGTATTTATCCTATATGGGACTCTCTGTGCTTCCAGGACTTGATTAACTATTTCCTTTCCCATATTAGGGAAGTTTTCAACTATAATCTCTTCAAATATTTTCTCAGTCCCTTTCTTTTTCTCTTCTTCTTCTGGGACCCCTATAATTCGAATGTTGGTGCGTTTAATGTTGTCCCAGAGGTCTCTGAGACTGTCCTCAGTTCTTTTCATTCTTTTTTCTTTATTCTGCTCTGCAGTAGTTATTTCCACTATTTTATCTTCCAGGTCACTTATCCGTTCTTCTGCCTCAGTTATTCTGCTATTGATCCCGTCTAGAGTATTTTTAATTTCATTTATTGTGTTTTTCATTGTTGCTTGGTTCCTCTTTAGTTCTTCTACATCCTTGTTAAATGTTTCTTGCATTTTGTCTATTCTATTTCCAAGATTTTGGATCATCTTTACTATCATTATTCTGAATTCTTTTTCAGGTAGACTGCCTATTTCCTCTTCATTCATTAGGTCTGGTGTGTTTTGACCCTGCTCCTTCACCTGCTGTGTGGTTTTTTGTCTTCTCATTTTGCTTATCTTACTGTGTTTGGGGTCTCCTTTTCACAGGCTGCAGGTTCGTAGTTCCCGTTGTTTTTGGTATCTGTCCCCAGTGGCTAAGGTTGGTTCAGTGGGTTGTGTAGGCTTCCTGGTGGAGGGGACTAGTGCCTGTGTTCTGGTGGATGAGGTTGGATCTTGTCTTTCTGGTGGGCACGTCCACGTCTGGTGGTGTGTTTTGGGGTGTCTGTGGCCTTATTATGATTTTAGGCAGCCTCTCTGCTAATGGATGGGGCTGTGTTCCTGTCTTGCTAGTTGTTTGGCGTAGGGTGTCCAGCACTGTAGCTTGCTGGTCGTTGAGTGAAGCTGGGTCTTGATGTTGAGATGGAGATCTCTGAGAGATTTTCGCCGTTTGGTGTTACGTGGAGCTGGGAGGTCTCTTGTGGACCAGTGTCCTGAAGTTGGCTCTCCCACCTCAGAGGCACAGCCCTGATGCCTGGCTGGAGCACCAAGAGCCTTTTGTCCACATGGCTCAGAATAAAAGGGAGAAAAAAATAGAAAGAAAGAAAGAAAGAGGATAAAATAAAATAAAATAAAGCTATTATAATAAAAAATAAGAAAAAAATTATTAAGAATAAATGTATTCAGAAAAAATTTTTTTTTAATTTTTCAAAATAGATTTATTAATTTTTTATAGTAAAAAATAAGAAAAAAATTATTAAGAAAAAAATTTATTAAGAAAAAAAAATTTTAATTTTTTAAAATAAAAAATATGAAAAAAATTATTAAAATTTTTTTTTAATTTCTAAAAATAGAAAATAAGGAAAAAATTATTAAGAAAACATTTATTAGGAAAAAAATTTTTTTTGAGTAAAACAAACAAACAAACAAACAAAAAAACACGGACGGACCTAGCCCTAGGACTAATGGTGAAAGCAAAGCTATACAGACAAAATCTCACCCAGAAGCATACACATATACACTCACAAAAAAAGGAAAAGGGGAAAAATTAATATATTCTGCTCCCAAAGTCCACCTCTTGAATTTGGGATGATTCGTTGTCTATTCAGGTATTCAACAGATGCAGGCACATCAAGTTCTTAGTGGAGCTTTAATCCGCTGCTTCTGAGGCTGCTGGGAGAGATTTCCCTTTCTCTTCTTTGTTTGTACAGCTCCCGGGGTTCAGCTTTGGATGTGGCCCCGCCTCTGCGTGTAGGTCTCCTGAGGGCGTCTGTTCCCCGCCCAGACAGGACGGGGTTAAAGGAGCAGCTGCTTCGGGGGCTCTGGCTCACTCAGGCGGGGGGAGGGAGCGGTACGGAGGAGGCGGGGCGAGCCTGCGGCGGGAGAGGCTGGCGTGACGTTGCAGCAGCCTGAGGCGCGCCGTGCGTTCTCCCTGCAAAGTTGTCCCTGGATCACGGGACCCTGGCGGTGGCGGGCTGCACCGGCTCCCGGGAGGGGCGGTGTGGAGAGTGACCTGGGCTTGCACACAGGCTTCTTGGTGGCGGCAGCAGCAGCCTTAGCGTCTCATGCGCGTCTCTGGGGTCCGTGCTGATGGCCGCGGCTTGCGCCCGTCTCTGGAGTTCGTTTAGGCAGCGCTCTGAATCCCCTCTCCTTGCGCGCCGCGAAACAAAGAGGCAAGAAAAAGTCTCTTGCCTCTTCGGCAGCTGCAGACTTTTTCCCGGACTCCCTCCCGGCTAGCACCGAAGCCCGAGCCTCAGCTCCCGGCCCCCGCCCGCCCCGGCGGCTGAGCAGACAAGCCTCTCGGGCTGGTGAGTGCCACTCAGCACCGATCCTCCGTGCGGGAATCTCTCCGCTGTGCCCTCCGCACCCCTGTGGCTGTGCTCTCCTCCGTGGCTCCGAAGCTTCCCCCCTCTGCCACCCACAGTCTCTGCCCACGAAGGGGCTTCCTAGTGTGTGGAAACCTTTCCTCCTTCATGGCTCCCTCCCACTGGTGCAGGTCCCGTCCCTATTCTTTTGTCTCTGTTATTTCTTTTTTCTTTTGCCCTACCCAAGTAGGTGGGGATTTTCTTGCCTTTTGGGAGGTCTGACGTCTTCTGCCAGTGTTCAGTGGGTGTTCTGTAGGAGTTGTTCCACGTGTAGATGTATTTCTACTGTATCTGTGGGAAGGAAGGTGATCTCCGCGTCTTACTCTTCCGCCATCTTGCCCCTCTCCTACTCTGATCTTTATAATTCCTATGTTTCTACTAACTTTGCGTTTTGCTTTTTCTTCTTTTTCTAGTTGCTTCTGATGTAATGTTAGGTTGCTTATTTGATATTTTTCTTGTTTCCTGAGATTAAACTTGTATCACTGTTGGCTGTGTCCCATAGATTTTGGATTGTTCAGTGTTCATTTTCATTTGTCTCCAGAGATTTTTGGAATTCCTCTTTAATTTCTTCAGTGTTCCTTTCTTCTTTTATTCTCTTCCCCTGTGATGTAAGGACTATCTTTAATATTATGTTTGGATTTCTTTCTATGTTTTTTGTATGTTTGTTTGTTCTGTGTGTGTTTATCTATTATTGATTTTTGGTTTATAGTCTTTTATCTGGTCCACAAGTTGAGAGCAAAGAGCTCAGTACAGAACCCTTGATGTAATGCTGTGCAAGGCAGATGACCCTCATATCAGGTGGCTTGAGTGGTAGATGACCTGTGAAAACAAGTTTCTTGACGACTTTTTTATGGGCTGTGTGGATAGTAATTGGCTTGTAAGGCTGCTGTGGGAGGAGACGCCACACACATAAATTATAACTGAATTGCCTCTCAATGAAGAGAAAAACCAGAAGTGAACAAATAAAAATATTTGGAACATATGAAATTAAATTTCACAGTAAAAGAAATAAAAGTACTCATTTTACATATGAAGAGGCATCCAACCTCAATGATGTTCAGGGAAAAATACATTAGAATGCCACAGTAATAGTTTGTTTTTTTTTTCCTATTATATTGGAAACTTAAAGTGCCTTTGTAGTATCTCTTGTCAAAATCAGTGGAAACAAGTCCTTTGATATACTCTTGCAGGGAGTATACATGTCTAATATCCTTTTTAAGGTAGTTTGTCCCCTCTTTTACTTCTTCAGGTTCTGGGATTCAGAGGTTCTATGGGGCTGATGTTTGTGTGATGACCTTGAAATTTAGGCCTCTGGTCAGTCTCATTTAGGCGTTGATCATTTGATTTCCTGAAGTAGAAGATAACAGGTAAAAAAGTCATATAGTGATCAAATGAAGACAGTGGAATAGAAGGGCATGGAGCTCATCTCCTCCCACAAATACATAAAAAATACATTTACATGTGAAACAGTCCTCACAGAATACCTACTGAACACTAGCAGAAGATCTCAGGTGCTCAGAAGTGCAAGAATGATCTCCACGTAACCAGATATGATGAAAGGAAAAAAAAAAAAAAGGAAACCAGACAGAGCCTGTGACCCTGGGAGGAAACTGTGAAAGAGGAAAGGTTCCCTCACCCTGGGAAGCCCCTTCACTGGCAGGGAGATAAGCTGGGACAGAAAGGGAGCTTCAGAGGCTTGAAGGAGAAGACAGCAGCAAGTTTCCAGCAGGCAAAACAGAGAGAGACTGGCACAGAGGATCTGTGCTACCTTACTGCTGTTCCCAGCCCAAGAAACATGCCTGCGAGTACATGCAGGGGCTGGGTGCTGAAACTTGGGCTTCAGAGAACAGACTTGAGGAGAGAACTGTGGTTGGCTGCATGAAGACAGCCTGAAGGGGCTGGAGTGTGGTACAGCCACAACTGGGTGTGTATGCACAAGAAGCCTGGGCCTGCCATAGAAGTAAAGCACCATTGTGGAGGGGCATGAAGGGAGGTGTATGGCCACCATAGCAGCCTCTTTCTTGGTGCCACCTCTATGAGCTCTGGGAGAGTGCAAGCGCCAGCAGATTGCCCACATGTGGAGGTGGGGCTGAAATCAGAGCTGATCTCCCGGGACCATGCAACTTGGAAAGCAGGGCTGAAACCTAAGGCCAATCCCTGTGGCTGGGCAATACATGGATTTATACCACTGCACTGTCTTTGTAAACTCAGTGCCTGTGGGGCATGTGAGTAGACAGTGGGTGCTCCCATGGCTGGAATGGGTCTGGCCTTAGCAGCTGTGGGCCTTGTGTGTACATGGAGGCACATGGAGGCTGGGCCGGGCTGAGGTGTGGGCTGCTGCTTTCATTGCTCCCATGGGGGTCCATGTGTGCAACAACTGTGGTCCTGGTACCTGACTTCATTGGATCAGTACCTATGGATCTGTGTGGGTGGCTGTGTGAGCAATGCACCTGAGGGACACGAGGGCCTATGGCCTGCATTCCCACAGTTGAGGTGGGGCTGAGGGCAATGCCAACAACAGTGTATGTTGTGAGCCCACACAATGGGTGACAGGTGATGCCACAGAGCACATTCCCTGGTGGACAGCTCCAGAGGAGGAATACTCAGTGGCCCCTGTCCCAGCAGGAGAGCTTCAATCCATCCTGCCTCACGCTGCAGCTTAGAAATGAATCTGGGGGCTTGTACTCCAACAACCAAGGAGCAGACCCTGCCCCTGACAGAGCTGTGACAACCACAGAGCAAAGAGGCCCCATTCCATATCCAGTGCAGGCAGTGGTCACCACAACACCAGTCATACCCCCATCAAGGAGGTACTGGTCACACACACTGAGGAAAGATGTGGTGGGCATTCATACTAAAAACAGCCATTGTACGAAAAATATTAAATTCACACAGGCTACAGAGGGATGCTTGCACATAAAAACAGCCCTCCAAGACCAAAGTAGATAATTGTTTCTCCTAAACTCATAGATTAAGAGAAATATAAGTAAAATGAAGAATCAGAGGAAGTGCTCACAATTAAAAGATCAAGTGAATTTCTCTGAAAGAACAAACAATAAAACAGACCTATTCAGGCTGATAGACACCAAGTTCAAAAAAGAGATAATGAAAATATTGAGGGAATTAAGAAGGGCTAGTGACAGAAGTGCAGATTATTGTAAAAAGAAACTAGAAAGTGAAGAGGAAGTGAGAAAAATTAGAAAACTCATTTGTCAAGACAAAAGCTGAGCTAAAGGTAATGAATAACAGAATTAATAATGTGGAAGAATGAATAAGTGATCTGGAAGATAGAGTAATGAAAAATCACCCAATCAGAACAGCAGACAGAAAGCCAAATGAAAAAATAAATAAATAAAAGCAATATAAGAGACTTATGAGATATTATAAAGCATGTCGATCTACACATAATAGGGATCCCCAAAGGAGAAAAAAGAGAAATGGGTATCAAAAATGTATTTGAAGAAAGAATGAAAAGTTCCCAAACCTAAAGATGGAAACAGATATCCAGGTACATAAAGCACAGAGGGTCCCAAACAAGATGAACACTAACAGACCTACACCAAAACATATTATAATTAAAATGGCAAATGTTAGTAGGAAATAATAAAAATCAGAGAGTAAATAAATAAGAGATTTAAAAAATAGAAAAAATCAATAAACCAAAAGACGGTTATTTGAAAGGGTAAACAAAATTGACAAACCTCTGGCCAGGCTCACCAAGAAGAAAAGAGGGAGGAGCCAAATAAACAAAATAAGAAATAAAAGAGGAGAAACTACAACTGATACCACAGAAATAACAACAACAATCAAAAAAAAAAAAACAACATGAGAATACTGTGAACAATTATATGGCAACAAATTGGACAACCTAGAAGAAATGGGTAAGTTTCTAGAAACATACAGCCCACCAAAACTGAATCAAGAAGAAATAGATAAATTTGAACAGACCTATCACTAGAAGTGAAATAGGATCAGTAAATTAAAAAATTCCCTACAAGCAAAAAAGTCCAGGACCAGATGGCTTCACAGGCAAATTCTACCAAACATACAAAGAAGAACTTATACCAATTGTTTTCAACCTCTTCCAAAAGATTGAACAGGAAGGAATACTCCCAAAGTCATTCTGTGAAGCCACCATCACCCTGATACCAAAACCAGACAAAGATGCTACCAAAAAAAAAAAAAAAAAAAAAATTAAGGCCAGTATCTGTGATGAATATAGACGCAAAAACTATCAAAAAAATTAGCAAACCAAATCAAATAACACATAAAAAATCATATACCATGACCACATTGGATTTATCCCAGGGTCACAAAGATGATTTAACATACACAAATCATTGTGATACACCACATCAACAACAAAAAAAGACAGGATCCACATGATCATCTCAAGAGATGCAGAAAAAGCATTTCCTAATATTCAACATTCATTCATGATAAAAACCCTTCCAAAAGTGGGCATAGAGGGAACATATCCCAAAATTAAAAAAGCTATTTATGACAAACTCACAGCCAGTATAATAATGGTAAAATGCTTAAAGCCTTCCCACTAAAATTTGGAACAGGACGAGGATGCCCAGTCTCACCACTTCTCTTCAACATCGTATTGGAAGTCCCAGCCACAGCAATCAGACAAGAAAAAGAAAATTGTATCCAGATTGGAAGGGAAGAAGTAAAATTGTCATTATATGCAGATGATATGATACTATAAATAGAAAACTCTAAAGACTCCACACAAAAACTCCTAGAACTGATAAACAAATTCAGCAAGGTAGCAGGATACAAGATTAACATACAGAAATCGGTTGCTTTTGTTTACATTAGCAATGAAATATCAAAAGGGAATGTAAACAAACAATCCCTTTTAAAATCACATCATAAAATAAAATACTTAGGAATAAACCTCACCAAGTAGGTGAATGACTTATAGGCTGAGAACTACAAAACATTAATAAAGGAAATTGAAGATGATTCAAAGAAAGGGATATTCCATGCTCTTGGATTAATATTGTTAAAATGGCCATAATACCCAAAGCAACCCACAGATTTAATGTGATCCCTATAAAATTATCCATGACACTTTTTTACAGAACTGGAACAAAAAATCCTAAAATGTATACGGAACCATAAAAGACCCAGAGTTGTCAAAGCAACCTGAGGAAAAAGAGCAAAGCAGGAGCCATAAACCCTTGCAGACTTCAGACAATATTACAAAGCTATAGGAATCAAAACAGTGTGGTATTGGCACAAAAACAAACATATGGATCAATGGAATAGAATAGAGAGCCCAGAAATAAACCCATACACCTACCGCCAGTTAATCTTAGACAAAGGAGATGAGAATATACAATAGGGAAAAGACAGTCTCTTCAGCAAGTGGCGCTGGGAAAGTTGGACAATGAGATACCACTTTACACCAGTCAGAATGAACATCATTAAAAAGTATACGGATAACAAATGCAGGAGTGGGTGTGGAGAAAAAGGAACCCTTCTACACTGTTGGTGGGAATGTAAATTGGTGCAGCCACTATGGAAAACAGTATGGCAGGTTCTCAAAAAACTAAAAAGAGAGTTGCCATATGCTGCAGCAATCCCACTCCTGGGCATATATCCAGACAAAACTATAATTTGTATAATACTAACATGCACCCCTGTGTTCATAGCAGCACTATTTACAATAGCCAATACATGGAAACAACGTAAATGTCCATTGACAGATGAATAGATAAAGAAGATATAGGGTGTGTGTGTGTGTGTGTGTGTGTGTGTGTGTGTGTGTGTGTGTGTGTAGTGGAATACTACTCAGCCATAAAAAAGAATGAAATAATTCCTTTTACAGCTACATGGATGGAACTAGAGATTATCATACTAAGTGAAGTAAGTCAGAAAGACAAATACCATATGGCATCACTTATATGTGGAATCTAAAATATGACACAAATTAACTTATCTAGGAAATAGGAACAGAGTCACAGACATAGAGAGCAGACTTGTGGTTGCCAAGGGAGAGAAAGAGTGAGGGAGGGATGGATTGGGATTAGCAGGTTCAAACTATTATATATAGACTAGATAAACAACAAGGTCCTATCGTATAGCACAGGGAACTATATTAAATATCCTATAATAACCCATAATGGAAAAGGACGTGAAAATGTATATGTATGTGTAACTGAATCACTTTGCTATACAGCAGAATTTAACACAACCTTGTAAATCAACTATACTTCAATAAAATAAATTCTAAAAAAATCTATGTTTTTGACATAAAAAAGTCATAAAGTCTCAGAGACAAAAATCCTATACCTCTTTCTCCATGTGGGGATGAGACAGAACACTACTTGAGCACTAAACAACACCCCTGCAACCTTCTGTTCTTCCCTCTGTTTAATGCTAACTTTGTACATGTGCCAATACACGTGCATCTTTTATTTTCAGTCAGATATTTGTTTCTAAAAATTACCATCTTGACAAATGTATATCTAGGTCATTGGGTTTTATTTTTGTTTCTTTACAGAGATACACTGGTGAATATTTCCCTTTCACTAGTGATGCTGCTGTGAATACTTTTAGGCACATATCTTTGTTGTTATAAACAGAACGCAAGGAATGGAGTTGCTGCTGCATCTTTTTGTGCATCTTCAAGTTTACTCTATCAGACCATTTTTTCTGTCTTCCAAAATGATTAAATCCATCCTACCAGCACTAACCTGGAGGAGAGTCTCCATTTTCCCACATCTATACTCCTCTGGTTAATGTCCAAATTTTTATGAATTATATGTATATGATATGTTACTGTTGATTTTATTTACATTTATTTGATTACTAATGATGCTGTTTATAGTGGAATATATTGCCCACCACGTTTAGTTACTTCTTTGCAAATTGCTTGGTTGTAGTCATAATTCTATTATTTGTGAGTTATTTTCAATTGTTTATAAAGTTGTATTTTTAAAAAGTCTATTCTGGACCTTATTTTGTTCTGGATAATGGTTATTTACAATATATCCTTCTACTTTAAAGATTAAACTATTTCAAGACAGGATTTACTACTTTAATGTTGCGGAGTATGAATCTACTCTTTGTAGTTTGTATTTTGTATCTTTCTAAATAAATCTTCTCCTGTTCTGAAGTCATAGTGTTTATTTTAAAATTTGCATTGAATGTTTTCATATTTCATTCTTATCACTTGATCCATCTAGCATTCATTTATGTAAATAATGTAGGGATATATTAAAGTTTTATCCATCCATTATCAGAACCAACTCATATATTTCAGTGTTTATTATATATGAATGTCTGTTTAAGAGCTATGTGTTCTGTTTCATGAATCTTATTGCTATTATTATTCCATCATCACCTTCTTTTCATTACTATTTTGTTACAACAGATCACCCTATATGTTAGGGTAAGTTGTTTCTTCAAATATTTCTTTGCTCCTTTTGGCCCTGTACTTCTGTTAATTTTTCAACAATCTGGTGATTTTCCAGAAAAATCCATTGATATGTTGATTGGAACTGATGGAGTCATACATTGGTTTGGAGAGAATTATTTATCACTTTTTCTAAATATGGATTTGGGTAGGGATGGGCTGGAGGTAGCCCATCTGGCACAAATTTTAACATTTAAATTATTTTTCCCCCTTTTTGGTCACCTTCCTAGAGGATCACACAAAACATATAGATGCATGAACTGGATAGGCGATGTAGCCTAGATGGTGGTAGGAAAACGTGGGGAGGGAACAGCTAAATCCCATGCACAGTTCTCTACTGATGGGCATTCACGTTTTTTTCCCCACTTTTGACATAAATATTGCTTCAGTGTCATTTAACATACCTTTTGCATATTTAACCAAGCATATCTGATGGATAAATTCCTAGAAGTGGAATTTTGTCTTCAAAATGTTGATGTGGCCAGACTGGCCTCCAAAAGGTTGCATCAGTTTCCACAGTCTGTCAGTGTTAGTGCCTGTTTCCCTACATCATCACAAACACTGGGCCTTATCAGACTTACTAACCTTTACCAGCCTGCTAGATGCAACATGTTATTTTCATCTCTTTCATTATGACTGAAGTAGTGTGTCTGTCTTTTCAAATATTATTAGCCATTTGTGTAGTTTTTGGTTAATTGTTCTCTCCATTTCTCCATTCTTACATAGAAATGATTATTTACCTTCTCTATATTGTTTGATTGGTTGCTTTATTTTTTTAAACATTTTATTATGGATAAATTTAAGCATACACAAAAAAATATACAGGCACATGAAAAGATACTCAACATTGCTAATTATTAGAGAAATGCACATCAAAACTACAATGAGGCATCACCTCACACTGGTCAAAATGGCCACCATCAAAATGTCTACAAATAGTAAATGCTGGAGAGGGTGTGGAGAAAAGGGGACCCTCCTACACTGTTGGTGGGAATATAAACTGGTGCAGCCACTGTGGAGAACAGTATGGAGGTTCCTCAAAAAAAAAACTAAAAATAGAGTTACCATATTATCCAGCAGTCCCATTCCTGGGCATATCCGGCAAAGACGAAAGCTCTAATTTGAAAAGATACGTGCACCCCAGTGTCATAACAGCACTGTTTACAGTAGCCAAGATGTGGAAGCAACTTAAATGTCTATTGACAGATGAATGGATAAAGAAGATGTGGTACATATATACAATGGATTATTACTAAGACATAAAAAGTAATGAAATAATGCCATTTGTAGCAACATGGATGGATCTAGAGATTATCATACTAAGTGAAGTAAATCAGACAGAGAAATATATGATATCAGTTATATAAGGAATCTAAAACTGGTACAAATGAACTTATTTACAAAACAGAAATAGATTCATAGACACAGAAAAGAAATTTATGGTTGCCAAAGGGGAAAGGGATGGGCGAGGGATAAATTAGGATTGGGATTAACAGATACACACTACTAAATATAAACAACAAGGACCTACTCTATAGCACAGGGATCTATGCAATATCTTGTAATCTATAATGGAAAAGAATCTGAAAAAGTATATATATAATATAACCAAATCACTTTGCTGTGCACCTGAAACTAACACACCATTGTAAATCAACTATACTTCAATTAAAAAACATTTTAAAAAATATTTATTTATTTATTTGGCTGTGCTGGGTCTTAGTTGCAGCACGTGGATCTTTGTTGCAGCATGTGGGATCTTTAGTTGCGGCATGTGGGATCAAGTTCCCTGACCAGGGATCGAGCCTGGGCTCCCTGCATTGGGAGTGCAGAGTCTTAACCACTGGACCACCAAGGAAGTCCTAAAAAGATTTTTTTAAGTCAAGAACAAAGTATAATTACCCCATGAACTCATCTTTCAGTTGTAACAATTAGCAGCTCTTGGCCAATCTTGTTTCCTCGTTATCCTCACCCACTCCCTACAAACCCAAGGTCATGTAGATTTTCTTCTATGTTTTTCTATAATTCTGATAGTTTTGCATTTTGAATGTGTGTTAATAAATTTGAATGAATTTGGTGTAAGTTTTAAAGTTTGTGTCTGCAGTCATTTCATTTCATCTGGTTTCCAGTTAATTCTTCCTTAACGATTTTGGAGAAATCATGGGATACTTGGCTCTATTTCAGTTTGAACTTCTGCAGTTTAATGGATTCAGCAGAAGTGCTCTCAGGGGGCGGGGCCTCTGCTGAACTGTGAGGGCGGCTTGGCCGGCACATGCCCATTGGCTGGCAGGGAACGCGAGCCCGCCTCCCCGACCCGCCGCGGACCTGGCCCTGCCCGGGCAGCTGAGAAGAGCTGGGTCTCCTCAGGAGCCCCTGGAGCCCTGGCTTCTGGAACACGCGGGGCCGAGGCCATGCTGACGGCCCCAGCTCCGGGAGGACAGGCGTCGAGCCACAGTAATGGAAGCCTGGTCTCCTCAGGACCTGCCGGGAGGTGACGCCGCTGAGGGAAAAGGTGAGGAAAAGTGGGGAGAAGTTCCTGTGCGTGGCTGACCGCTGCGGGTGTCTGTCTTTAGTGGACCCAGGAGAGGAAGGGCTTGATGTGGAAAACTGGCCTTTTAGCCAGTTTTTGTGTGTGGTGTAGACAGAGTGCAGCGTTCTTTGGCGTGTGGCGTCCGGTTTTCCCAGCACCGTTCACTGAGGGGACTGTCCTTTCCCTGGTGTATGTTCTTGGCTCCTTTCTTGTGAATCAGCTGATCACACACCTGTAGGTTTATTTCTCGGCTCTCTGCTCTGTTCCTCTGGCGTGTGAGTGTATTTTTGTGCCAATTCCACACTTTTTTGGTGACTGTAGCTTCGTAACGTAGTGTGAAGTCAGGGAGCGAGATGCCTCCAGCCTGTTTTCCTTTCTCAGAATCCCTTTGGCTATTCAGGGGCCTTTGTGTTTCCACACAAATGTTAGGAATGTTTGTTCTGTTTCTGTGAAAAATGCCGTTGGAGTTTTGACCAGGCTTGCTTTGCATTCGAACATTGCTTTGGGTAGAATGGACATTTTAAGAATATTCTTTGCAAACATGAGCACTGGTTATCTTTCCATTTATTTGTGTTTGTTCAGTTTCTTTCATCAGTGTCTTACAGTTTTCAGGTGTGCTTTCACTTTCTCAGTTAAATTTATTCCTAGGTATTTTTTGGATGCAATTGTAAATGTGATTGTTAATTTCTCTTTCTGATGGCACATTATTAGTGTGTAGAAAGACAACTGAGTTTTGTGTATTGATTTTGTACCCTTTGTATTTTGTACCCTGTGTATTGATTTCAGCTTTACTGAATTCAATTGTTAGTTCTAACAGGGTTTTGGTGGTTTGATGTGGAAAACTGGAATTCAGATATCCCACTGTTTCTACTACGTCCAGGTCATCCACAGCACCCAAGGCATAGTGGCTCCTAATATAATCTTCCCATGGTGCCTGTTAATAACGCGTGGACCCTACAAGAATGATGAGCGTCACCACTTTAGGTGAACTGGATCTGGTTAAGGCTTGGCCTCTATTATGAAGTTGGATGTCTTCTCTGCTTTTTTTGGGCATGGTTTTGACATGGTTCTTTTGAAAAGTAATTTACTTCCCAGTAATTTCAAGTGTATAAAAAAACTGTAAGTAGCAGTACAAAACACACAACCTCACATAAACTACTCCAGTGTGTTTTATGCAGTACTGGGGTCCTCTCCCAGGGAACCAGAACATAAAGACCCAAAGACGAAATTTTATGGTTCCACCTTATAATCCTATCCACGGGCCCACTTCAACATTCACCATCTCCGCAACTCTATGGAAATGTCTTTTCCCATTCTGATCCAGTGTTCTTTTTCTGAAACCATTACTGAGACTTTCCCTCATTTTCAAAACCTTTATGGATTTAAAACACACGAGCTAAGTATGATCTGGGTGACCTTTTCTGCATGACCTCTTTGACTTAGAATGTTTTCAGTGTTCCATGTTCTAACGCGTATCATCAGTGCTTCATTCATTTTTTTCATTGTGATTAAAAGTAACATTTACCATTTAAACCATTTTGAGTATACAGTTCTGTGGCATTGACTACATTCACGTTGTTGTACAAATATTCTCACCATCCATCTCCTGGACCGATTCATTTTCCCCATGGGAAACTCTGTATCAGTGTCTCTACATTTTTGCCAAAATTTGTTATTTTTAATTCTCTTGATTATAGGCCTTCTAGTGTTTGTGGAGGGGTCTGGCGTTGTGGTATTAATGTGCATTTCCATCGTGACTAACGATGTTTAACATCTCTTCAGGTGTTTGTTGACCATTTGTATGTCTTATCTGGAGAAGGGTCTTTTCAAGTCCTTTTTCCATTTAAAAAACTGGGTTGTTTGCGGGGGCCTGCAGCTCCGCCGCCCGAGCCGGGTCCCGGCAAGCGCTCGTCCTGGCGGCCTTGGCCTCGCTTGAGTCCAGCCTGGAGCGGTCTCCGCGCCGCAGGGGCCCGCGCGCAGGGGCATCGCTAGCGGCCTCGCACGGGCGCCGCTTCCTGCCTCGCGCTCGCAGGAGAGGGGACGCCCGGCCCCAGGCGCCCGTGCCCGGAGTGCCGAGACCGTGCTGTGCCGCGCGGACGCGGCGCCGGCGGGGCGGGTCTCGCTCGGCATTGGCTGCGGCTCACCTGAGCGCGCCTTCCGGAAGTGGGCGTCCCGGCCAGAGCGCACCTGGCGCGGGGCGTCCTGGGGGTCCTCGCCGTCGGTCCCCGGCGAGCCGGCGCGGGTCCAGGGAGCCAGCGCGCGGCGGCCGGGAACGACCCCTCCCGTGGGTCCCTGGCACCCCAGCGGCATCCGAGCGCGGAGCGGAGGACCGCGGGCCGCAGGAAAGGGGACGGGGGCTCGTGGGGGTGGGTGGAGGAGGGAACCACAACTCACACCAGAGCTGTTCGGCACAGTCGCGGAGCCCCCTAACCTGGCGGCCGCAGGAAGGGCTCGCCTTTGAGTAGAGGCTTTGAGGACAGGCCCGAGCCTACCCCGTCCAATTTTACAAAACATCTGCTGGTGTAAAGCTCGCTCCCGCGCGGTTTTCCCAAGTAGCCAAGTGCCCCACGCGAGGTATCTGCAAGGAGAACCTGAGAGGGCCCGTAGCCCTGAGAGACTTGCCCTTGGCTTATGGCAAGGCCAAGGGATTTATCCTGCATGGTGATTTCTCCTGCTGAGAACCCCCAAACCCCACTCTGGCCAGCTGGCCCAGCTCTGCTTCCTGCACGTCTCCAGCCCGGGCCGGCCCTTGGCCACCTGCTGGGATGGGAAAGGGAAGGGTCTCAGAATTGCACCTTAGAAACTTGCCAGGGGGCATGGATTGAAAAACATGGGGGCCATCCAGGCAGCAGAGAAGGGAGAAGGGCACCTTGCTGCCCTTTCATTGTGGAATCGGTGGCGCTTCTGCTGAGAGGGGCCTTTCCCTGGGGACCGCATGCAGTGTGTTTGGTGTCTTGGAACTGAAGAATTAGAACCTGTACAATTTTCAAATTATGTGGTCCTTTAATTTAAAAACAAAACGCCTAGAACCTTTGCTTTATAAATTGAGGTCTGAAAATTGAAGGTCTGTTTTGCTTCCACTGTGACACTATATTAAGAAATGTGGATTTATTGAGAAAAGAGTCAGAATAGAGAAGGAAACAGAGAACTCAGAGGTACCACTGTAGTTTGGCAAAGGCTGGGGGGAGTTAATTTGTCAATGCTGCTGGCTTTCAGTAGCCTGCAGCCATTCTCCTCCTGCGGCTGAGGGGGTATAAAGCTGTACTGGGTTGCTCTACTCTTCTTTTGCAGAATTCCAGCTCAGAGCCATCTCTTGATGTATAAGTATTTCGCAGACTAGGTTCCCAGGCAACTCCTGGAGGGCCAGAGGGATTCCTTCCTTCATTATACCTGTCTGTTTGAATGAAAACCAGCAATGACATATTTTTCTTTAAATCTGGTTTATGGTCTACCATCCAAAAACCAGATTAGCTATTTCCTCACTCTCTCAATAGGCTCGAGTTCCTGGAAACTGAAACCTAGAGAGGGTGGAAGAGTGCCCGAGGGAGAACAGGAGAGCCTGCCGGGAACCGTGACTCCTGGGTTTTTAATGAGCTTCCTAAACAGCATGGTCATTAATTGGCAAGTGATGACCTTAAGGAGAAACTACTGGTGAAAATGTAAAAGCCTTCTGTTAACAATGTGCCCACCAGGTGCGCATCTTATGGAGTATTTTCATTGCATTTCCAACACCTGGGAGGGTGTTGGGCAGAGGGCAGATGTTTAATAGATTTATTGAATAAGTTCAATTACATACAATTATATCAATGGAAGGGTCAGCAACACTATGAGGTTAGGGTTAGGGTTAGGGCTAGGGTTAGGGCCAGGGCAAGGGTCAGGGTCAGGGTCAGGGTCTTAGGGTTAGGGTTAAAAATGCAAGTTCTGGGGTTGGGCAGATCTGGGTTCAGATCGTCGTTTACAAACTGTCTTCGTGCAAATCGTGTGTTTTTTTCCTAAGACTCAGCTTCTACCTTTATGAAACGGGGGTAGCAGTGGTGCTGATCCCAGAG
The DNA here is from genome assembly GCF_028021215.1 of Eschrichtius robustus. Lineage (NCBI taxonomy): Eukaryota > Metazoa > Chordata > Mammalia > Artiodactyla > Eschrichtiidae > Eschrichtius > Eschrichtius robustus. Next base: position 145,529,909 of record NC_090828.1, read on the forward strand.
GTTTTGTTGAGGCAAAGCTCTTTTCTCAGTTCCTAGCATGCGTGAGTGCTCAATGCACTCAGTTAATATTATGGTTATTGACCCTGGAGATACTCCCCAAAGCTAAAGGCCAGAGGCCTGACAGGTGTGTTGAGGAGGTGGGTGCCTACTGTGAGCCCGAGGTGGCAGGTAACCGGAGGAATGGAACGGCTGCTGCAGAGCGGGACTGTTTTCTCCTGCTTTAGACTTTTCTGTATTTTCTAGATTTTCTTAAAAGAACCATGTAGATGGTTTTGTACCCTGAAAACTTCCAACAAAAACTTTAAAGACCTTATCCATGCAAACATTTACTCTAAAAAGCTGGAGAATGGAACTGAAGGCCTATTTTGGAGAACTTTCTGTATTCCCATTTCCTGGAATCTTCTGAAATGGAACCAAGTGGGGGAGGGGTGTGATCTGTACTAATTCTCTGAGCTCTTGGGTCTAATCACTGAGCATCCCTGCATCCCAGCTTCCTCCTGAGATCATGGGTACCTCTCAGTTCATAAATTCAACAATTCCTTACTTAAGTAAATAAACACACAAAATACTTATCAGTGGCCAACAATTCCTCACTGTCATCAATACTGGCCACGGTGACCTCTCCTTGGCTCACAAAGGGGAAGTCAAAGGGGTTGGTTGAAATGAGAAGCAGGTCTGTGAAGCAGAAGGATCCCTTTAGCATCTTATGCACAACTGACTCTGAGTTTTTTTCCAATGTGATCGATTTGGAAGATGAGAATGATAACCAAGGAACTTACTCATAAGTTCCGGCTTCTTGTTTGACATGATTTGGTAAAAAATATGATAGCCTCTCTCACGGGATAACTGAAATGCCACCCTGGATTTTTCTAAGAGATCTAAGATAACAAAAAACGATGTGATTTTAGGGTCCCCAGGAGATGCCTCTGTGGCCAAATCCAAGGTGCCAGATAGAGTGTTTGGACTCACAGGTTTCAATGTCCGCTGACACCAGCTTTCCTGTGGCTCCAAAGTGAATGCGAATGAACGTCCCCTGTCCAAAGACAGATTGAAAAACACAGTTATTTTCTTTCTATGGTACTGTAGCCAGCTTCTGTTAGGTACTACTGAGGATGGGTGGGCTGTGTAGGCTCACGGAGGAGGTGACGCCAGAAGCATGAGGACCTTCCTCCTCTCTGTTTGCTTGGCATCTGGTCCCCACGCTGGCTCAGCCAAGACTCAGGTAGCTCTGCCCAAAGCACCTGGCCCTGTTCCCACAGCTCTGGGGATGCCTGCAGGCTCCCTCTCAAGTCTCTGTTTGGGACCACCTCACACCTGACTGTCTCCTTGGTCTTTATCCTGCTCAAACTCTTTGTAACACCTTTGAACTGATAACCTGGTTGGACTATCTGACTTCTTTTTTGCCTCTGGATGTTACTTCTGAGATTTCTTGCCTCAGTTTTCCTTACTACTTACTACATGCAAACCTAGCTCCCAGGCCAGGCCACCTGGCTCCCCAAAGACCCACTCAGCACTTGGGTTCCCCCAATCTTGGGGAGTGACGGGCGAAATTATATATAGTATATATGTGTGTGTGTATACTCCCTTCTTACATCATCTGCTTAATTGGTCGCTACCACTCTGTGAGCCAATTGGAGGGCAAAAATATTGCCTTGCTTGTTCACCCACAGACCCTGGAATGTAGTACATCCTCAGTAGTATTCTCAGTATTCTCTGAGTGAAGCCTAAGAAGAGTTAATGAAGGACCAGTGTAGGTTTATGTGAATTATGTGTTCGCTCTTCAGGAGTTCTAGCTGCTGAATGCAAGTGCCTCTGGGTACTTGCTCTACTGGCCAGTGAAATTAGGTAGGAGACTGGATACTTGTTTATTTGCCAGTGTCGGAAGTAAATGCCTCTTTGGTTGAGCTAATCCTAAGTGAAACATTGAAGGATGGGACATATCTTTCAGTATCTTCAGTTTCAACTTCTTCCCAATTTTTGAGCTCTGCTGCCTCCACCAGGTTTTCCCTCCTCCCAGCACCTCCTGACTTGGAGAAGGTCAGATCTGCTAACTAACTTCACACTAAGGTTTTCATGGCTAATAAGTCAGTGGATACTGTTCAATGGACTTATGTATTTTAAAATGCTTCCACCTGAAGAGACCAATTTTATCATAGAGAAGTCATTTTGTACTTGTGGAATTTGAATCTTGAATCCTTGTGACTTCAGGAGGCTCTGAGGTGATGCTGATTAGTTAGGGAAGGACAGCTAAATCTTCCTTCGGCTGGGAATAAGACAAAATGTTCTTTGAAGGGTTATCAGAATATCCCGGTTGGGCAGCTTGATCTGAAGCGCTTGGGGGTAGACTAAGGCCAGGTATATCCTAGTTTATGTGGCCATTTTTCATATTCAGCATTGGAGGAGAGGGTTTTCTTTCTGGGGGTCATTGACAATTGGACTGAGTCTTAACGAATCTCAAAGAGTTGTCATTCCTCACGGTCTTGGCATTTCCAAAGGCCTCCAGGAGGGGGTTGGCCTGGATGATCTGGTCTTCCAGGGTTCCCTAATAATAAGTGAGAAGAGGAAAAGAGAGGACTTTGGACGTCTTCCGAAGTAACTTCCCAGTGACTCAAAAGTGTGGATGCTCTGGGAAGGTCCCAGGGAGAGATGTCGCCCAGCTCAGGCTGGTGGCAGGTACAGTTGTGCTGAGTACCCCCAGGCCCATCCCCACCCCACCCAAGGAGGCTTCAAGGTCCCATCGTAGAAGGAGTCTTAGCACAGCATCAAAGTGGCTTCTGGCCACACCAGATTCCAGGTTGGAGCCCTACCCGCTACCTCTCAATCTCCCAGATGGCCTTTCTTCTCTGATAACATTTTATTATAAATTATGGATTTGTAAAATATAGACCTCTGTTCCTGCATGCACCAGGACCCATTTATACAGATATTCGGGTTCAGAAGTAGAAACAGACTGTGAGCAATGAAAGTGACCCATATGATAGAAACAGTGGTTCTCAAAAAAAATGTTTAAGTTGCATAAAATATTTTGTGAGAATTATTACGTAGAAATCCACTTATAGAAAGCAGAGTTTTCACCTTTCCCCCTTCCCCACATGATTGCTTGCCTTTCTGACTTCAGAGCTGTTTGGAAACTACTGTCCAGCCCAGTGGTTCTCAAAGTGTGATCCCTGGACAGGGCATGAACAATGGGAACATGACAGAAATGCAACATGCCAGGATTTTGAATGTGAGACAGGAATTTCAGTCAGAAATTCTGGGCCTGGGGACCAGCAATCCGTTGTTAACGAACCCTCCTGGTGATTCTGACGTGCACTCCAGTTTGAGAACCACTGGCCTAAACCATTCCTTCGCCAAAGGAGGATGTGGAGTTGTTCAGGGTCACTCGGCTGTTGCTGATGGAGCTGGTGCACAAGGTGGAGCCATTTCCTGCCTTGCCCCGTAAACACCCCCTGGGGCAGGACCTCGTGCTGTGCATCTCTGCTGAGCACAAAGTCCTGCGGACACTTGGGGCTCACCTGGGGTTTCAGTTATACTCATTCCAGCAAGCCTTCCAGGTGCAGGAAGCTGCTCACCTGCATCTTGCCCGGCCGCTGCGCCTTCCTCTTCTCCCCAGTGACCGCAATTGCTGCAAAGTACTGGATCACACGCTTGGTGTTCACTGTCTTCCCAGTCCCGGATTCTCCGCTGTTGACTTAAAAGTAAGTGAGAGGGACTTCCCTGGTGGTCCAGTGGTAAAGAACCCGCCTTGCAATGCAAGGGACGCGGGTTCAATCCCTGGTCAGGGAACTAAGACCCCACATGCCGCGGGGCAACTGAGCCTGCACGCCATAACTACTGAGCTTGCGCACCTCAATTAGAGCCCACGTGCCACAAACTACAGAGCCCACGTGCTCTGGTGCCCGCGTGCCACAACTACAGAGCCCACGCACTCTGGAGCCTGTGTGCCACAACTAGAGAAGAGAAAACCCGCCTGCCACAACTAGAGAGAAGCCTGTACACCACAGCGAAGAGCCCGCACGCCCCAACAAAAGATCACGAGTGCTGCAACTAAGACCCGACGCACCCAAAAATAAATAAAATATAATAAAGTAAAATAAAATAAAATAAAGTGAGATACACAGACATAGAGAACAGACATGTAATTGCCAAGGGGACCAAGGAAAGGGGGAATGGAGGACAAATGGATTGAGAGTTTGGGATGAGTAGATGCAAACTATTAGATATAGAATGCATAACCAACAAGGTCCTACTGCATTGCACAGGGAACTATATTCAATACCTTGTGATAAAACAAAATGGAAAAGAATATGAAAAGGAATATATATGTATAACTGAATCACTTTGCTGTACAGCAGACATTAATACAACATTGTAAATCAAGTATACTTCAATAAAATAATTTTTTTTAAAAAAGTAAGTGAGCTAAAGGAGAGCAGAAGGAATGGACAGCCCCTTCCAAGTCATCATGGCAACAACACAGGTTACTCACGCGATGAGGACGGACTGGTTGTCTCGATCTAGAAGTGCAGAAGGAAGCAGGACAGAATAAATAAACAACATACAGGCAGGATATACAAATCAGGCAACATTGGGGGTAGACAGAGCCCATGAATTCTAGTTCTGGCTTTGCCATTAACTAGTGGTGTGATGATTTGGGCATGTCGAATCTTCTTTGAGACAATTTGTGCAGATTTCCTAAATGCTGGATGTGTAAAGTGGGCAGCATGGGAAGTGAACGGTGAGTCCCCCAGTGTGGAAGTTATTCGTGTTCACAGATCTTTACCTCCTCAATAGCACTTTCTTATCTCCCTTTTCAACAAAGAAAGCAAGTCTCAGACTTAGAACTTGTAAGAAGCCACAGCTTCTAATTAGAATTTATGGACACTGATTTGTTGTCATTGCCTTTTTCTTTCACCTTTACTTTCTACTTGTGGACACTGACCGTGATTTTCCATTTACAAGAGTGTTATAGGTTGAATTGTGTTCCCCCCAACAAACTAATATGTTGAGGCCCTAACTAACCCCCAGTACCTCAAAATGTGACCTTATTTGGAAATAGGGTCATTGCAGATGTAATTAGTGAAGATGAGGTCATACTGGAGTAGGTGGGCCCCTAATCCAATATGACTGGTGTCCTTATAAAAAGAGAAATTTGGAGACAGATGAGAACACAATGTGAAGATGAAAGTGCAGATCAAGGTGATGATTCTATAAGCCAAGGGATGGCAAGGATGGCCAGCAAACCACCGGAAGCTGGGAGAGTGGCCTGGACCACATTCTCCCTCTCGGCCCTCAGAGGGAACCAACCCTGCTGACACCTTGATCTCAGACTTCCAGGCTCCAGAGCTGTGACACAATGCATTTCTGTTGCTTAGGCCACCCAGTGTGTAGTACTTGGTTACGGCAGTCCTAAGAAACTAATACTAATAGTGATATTATTCTTCCTTTTTTTAAAAAATAGTTTTCCTCCAGATCAAAGGGCAGATTTGTTCGGTTCCTATTTTATTTTTATTTTTGGCCACGCCACGTGGCATGTGGGATCTTAGTTCCCTGACCAGGTATCGAATCCATGTCCCCTGCAGTGGAAGCACAGAGTCTTAACCATTGGACCGCCAGGGAATTCCCTATTCTTCCTTTTTGAAATGGACGGAACTTCAGTCACTATAAGGAAAGATTTTAAATATGCAGAAATGGCCAGGATTGCGAATGTGAAATTGGAATGGCTGAAGTTTGGGCAACATTGTCCTGGATGACTTTTAAGCATCTTCAGATCTCAGATGCTTGCTTCTACTTCTTCTCTCTGCACCAAGTCAAATCAGGTGAAAGTGGAACAGACCGAAGTGATGTTAGGCATGACAAGGGTGACAGTATTACCACATCTCTGCTATTTCATCTGCTATTCTGGAAATTTAAGGAGGAGAAAGAGGGAGCCTGAGAAAACAGGTGAAGGGAAGTTGCTGTGCCCATTTCTCCAACTTTGCATTCCTAAGTGGCTACTAATATAGTCTCTCTTCCAAGTGTGCTCCTGTTGGGGGTTTCTTTGGAGTTGGGGGCAGCGCATCTCCTTGTGCTTCACATCCACCCCCAGAGAAGCATGTACTTAGTGTGGCTTCAGTCCCAAGCTCTGGCTTAAGAACCGTGACTGGTAATGGAAGATACTGCGCCCCTGGCTTTCCATCCTGACATCCTCTGAATCTACTGAGGTCACTTTGGTCATTGCACCGTTTGGATGACCAAAGCCTGTGAAGGGCTCGAGTAATTAACTAAGAACCAGTGCAGTTAAAGGACTTGAATACTTCACTAAAACTATTTTTTAAAATATGGAATAAAGAAATTACTCACCAGTCAACATGAACTGATAGGCGTTGTCAGAGATGGAGAAGATGTGGGGCGGGGCCTCCTGGTGCTTTTTGCCTCTGTAGGCCGTCACCACCTCAGGGTTGTACACCGGCAGCCACCTGTAGGGGTTGACGGTGACACAGAAGAGGCCTGAGTAGGTCTGAGAAAATCAGAAAATTCAACCTATGGATCTTGACTTTACTAAGAGAAGGAAATGGAATAAAGAGAGGTTGAAGGGTACTCACGTAGATCATCCAGGTTGCGTAACGCTCTTTGAGGTTGTACAGCACTCCTGGCTCGTGTAGGTGGGTCATCATGGCCATGTCCTCGATCTTGTCAAATTTGGGAGGGTTCATGGGGAAGACTTGGTCACTGTTCGGAGTGAGTGTCTGGATACTGAGAGGAAAATCACATGATGAGTGGGAGAGCCGATGTGGTGACCTACCAGTGGGGTGAAAATGGTGAGATATTGTGGTGAGATTACCCCATTACCGTGGTTAACTTTATGGATCATTTCTGTGCCCAGAGATGATCCGTAAATAACTGTTCTTGATAAATCTAAGACTGGTCAAACTGTATAACCAATTCTGGTCTGATGCCCCCAAGTCAGCATGCCATTCTGTGTGCCAGAAGAGGGTTACAGGTGTGCAAAGTTATAGAGCCCTTCAGCCTCAGGGTGGCCAGGTGGAACTCAGGATGGCCAAGGCCACAGCAGCTTGCCTCTGTTTACCCCATTTGCTATGAGTGCTGCAATGAGATCAAGCTTGGAAGATTGGAAAAAACTCTTCCAGTGTATTCTGTAAATCTCCACCTCAATACCTCTGCTCATGTGGGTCCCTTTGTCTGGAATATATCTACATTGAAATTACATCTAGCAACCTTCAAAGCTCTTCTGAAGTGCCACCTCTTCCATGACCTGTTTCTGCTCTCCCCTGTCTTTTCAAGGCTTCCAGAATTCCTTGCACCGCTGCCCTAATAGTTAAAACATTTGGACTTGAAGCATGGTCCATGCCTGAACAGTATTTTGAGACTATTACCTAATTTTCCCCTCTCTGTTTTCCCTCCCCTTTAAGCATACAACTGGCACTCCATTACTCAGGAAAGGTAGAAAATAGGGCATAAAAGCGAGAGAGCCTGTAAGCCTTTCTAGCGTTTGTTTTCCAAAAGCCCGAATCCTCAGAAGAGCTTTGAGGGTTTTACCGAAAAGATAAAAGGGAGGAGATTTGTTGATATAGACCAAATCTCTTGAGGAAAGGAAGCCCTTCTGCCCCACCGCCCTAAACTAGAGAGAGAGGGACATCCAAAATAGCATAAGGAAGATGGAAAAATCTGTGTGTCCTGAAGGTTCAGAAACTGGGGCGCTCCTTCCACTTCCGGGACTGCAGGGCCTGCGGTCTCCCGGGCTCCCGCACGCACCGACTTGCCAACGAGACAAAGGACGGGGGCGCGCTGCCAACGGCGACGCGTGGCGTCATGCGTCGCGGGGCGCACCTCAGCCTGCGCGCTTGCACGCGTCCTGGGAGCCGCTGACGGGCCTGCACGCCGGTGCGGAGCCGGAGGCGGGCCACGGGGGCCCAAAGACGGGGGGGGGGGGGGGCAGGCTCCGGGACCGAGGTGGCAACACGCCGAGCGAGCGCCTGTGCCCGAGGGCAGCGATGCTGTGGTTCCAGGGCGCCATTCCGGCCGCCATCGCGTCGGCCAAGAGGAGTGGCGCGGTCTTCTTGGTGTTCATGGCAGGTGATGATGAACAGGCTACACAGATGGCTGCAAGTTGGGAAGATGAGAAGGTGACAGAAGCATCTTCAAACAGTTTTGTTGCTGTGAAAATCGATACCAAAAGTGAAGCCTGCCTACAGTTTTCACAGATCTATCCCGTAGTGTGTGTTCCATCCAGTTTCTTTATTGGAGACAGTGGAATTCCCTTGGAAGTAATAGCAGGAAGTGTTCCTGCAGATGAACTTGTTACCAGAATCCACAAAGTCCGGCAGATGCACTCGTTAAGAGGTGAAATATCAGTGGCAAATAGTGGCCAGTGAGAAAGTTCAGTCTCTACTCCATCCACCTCATTTGATCAGAACAACACTTCTGAAAACTGTCAGTCCAGAAATGTAGAGCTCTGTGAGACACCACCCACTTCTGACACAAAGTCAGATTCTGCAACAGGAGGAGAAATTTCAGGCCAGGCCACTGTGTCTCCAGAGCCTGGTGGATGTTCAAATCAGAGACCTACAGAGGAGCTCACCGTCAGAGTGGAAAGACTAACCAAAAAACTTGAAGAAAAGAGAGAAGAGAAAAGGAAAGAGGAAGAACAGAGAGAGATTAAGGAGGAAATTGAGAGGAGGAAAACGAAAAGAAATGTTGGATTATAAAAGAAAGCAAGAAGAAGAATTAACAAAAAGAATGTTAGAGGAAAGGAACAGAGAAAAGGCAGAAGATAGGGCAGCTCGAGAGCGTATAAAACAGAAGATTGCACTCGACCGTGCAGAGAGAGCTGCTCGTTTTGCAGAGACAAAGGAAGAAGTAGAAGCTGCTAAAGCTGCTGCCCTGCTGGCCAAACAGGCAGAAATGGAAGTCAAGAGAGACTCTTCCACAAAAGAAAGAAGCAGTGTTGCGAGAATTCAATTCCGTCTTCCTGATGGTTCTTCCTTCACAAATCAGTTCCCTTCTGATGCTCCTCTAGAAGAAGCAAGGCAGTTTGCTGCACAGACTGTTGGCAACACTTAACGGTAATTTTTCATTAGCAACAATGTTTCCCAGGAGGGAATTTACCAAAGAAGATTATAAAAAGAAATTACTGGATTTGGAACTTGCCCCAAGTGCTTCAGTGGTACTGTTGCCAGCAGGAAGACCAACTACATCCATGGTACATTCTTCCAGTGGTGACTTTTGGACATTCTTGCGGACAGTCCTTTACCCATTCCTTGCCATCTGGAGATTGATTAGCAACTTCTTATTTAGTAATCCTCCTCCTGCACAGACCTCGGTGAGAGCAGCATCATTGGAATCCTCAAACCTTGCATCCTCTAGCAACTCAGAAAAAAGGGAACCAGTCAGAAAAAGAGTGCTGGAGAAACGGGGGGAAGACTTTAAAAAGGAGGGCAAGATATACAGATTGAGGACTCAAGACGATGGTGAAGATGAAAACAACACTTGGAATGGAAATTCTACTCAACAGATGCAGTGTGACAAGTACAATATGTGCAGTAATCATTGTTTCTCTTATGATTTAATTCAACTAAAATTCTACTGGAGAAGTGGGACTGCTTTATGTTTTCCAACTCATCTACAAAGTGTCTCTTTATTCCTGCTTAGTGGGTTAAAGTTGTTTAACCTCAGATAAGTCAAGAGATAAAATAACTGGCTGCTAGGTCCTTGTATATGGTAACCAACTGCTAGAAGCCTAAAATAGCAAAAGGTCTGCGACAGCCTCCCTTTATCAGCTTTCTTGTTTAGTATTTCATATGCCCATTAGCCCTGTGCTCTCAGATGATATGTTTTGTTTAGGGCTGTTTTGCTCCAGAACTCCTCAGCCCACACAAAGTAACTGGTGTGTCACTGAATAATTTGATCTTGAGTCAGAGCGTTTTAGCTAGCCAATCAGATGATAATTTGGGTTTAACATTTCTCTTCTTGCTCATCAGCTGCAAGCAAAATCTTGTAGTTTTTAATCTTACTTAAACACTGAATAAAAAAATCTTTTCCAAAAAAAAAAAAAAAAAAAAGAAACTGGGGCTTGTTTCTTAGCAATCCTTCAGGGGGGCAGTGACACCCCATGTGGTATTACTGAAAATGTGGCATGGCTCTGGGGAGGGGACCCCAATAGTAACTCCAGAAAATTTATTTCCGGCCCTGTGAAAAGAGGCTGACACCAGAGGTTAAGTTTAATAATAACAATCATCATCATCATCATCGTCATCGTCATCTGTCTTGTATGCTTGAATTTGTGAACTGCGATTCATACCTACCACGTACTCTTTTTTTAAAAAATTATTTGATTTATTTATTTTTGGCTGCGTTGGGTCTTCCTTACTGCGCACGGGCTTTTCTCTAGTTGTGGCGAGTGGGGGCTACTCTTCGTTGCGGTGCACGGTCTTCTCATTGTCATGGCTTCTCTTGTTGCAGAGCACAGGCTCTAGGCACACGGGCTTCAGTAGTTGTGGCGCACGGGCTGAGTAGTTGTGGCTCGCGGGCTCTAGAGTGCAGGCTCAGTAGTTGTGGCGCACGGGCTTAGTTGCTCCGCGGCATGTGGGATCTTCTGGGACCGGGGATTGACCCCGTGTCCCCTGCATCGGCAGGCGGATTCTTAACCTCTGTGCCACCAGGGAAGTCCCCATACCCACCATGTACTCTTGATTCCTACACTAGATGATAAACTTTGGGGAAGCGGGACTGAGATTTGCTCATATTTGCAGAGTGATAGACACTGTGACCTAGACATGGTGCGTGTCCAGTAAGGATTGACTTGAATGGTGCTCTGTAATTCTCTGCATTAAATTAGGCATTGCCTCTGGAGCTCCCTCTGTAAGTCACTCTGCAGCCTAGAGAGTTCTATTTGGTATATTCGCCCATCCAGCAGCAATCTGTATCAATCTCTCCCTTAAACAGTCCAAACTCTTCCACCACCACCTTCCCCTTTCTCCAAAGCAAACATCATAAAAACTCTCAAAGCCCAGGTCCTCGAAGGAAAGAGCCAGAGGAAAGGTATGTGCCATGGCAGTTTTTACCTGCGACTTCACTCAGAGTAGATCAATGTGAGTCTTGTTCTATCTTCAGATTCCTATGGACCAGCATGCAATTTCTACTATTCTACTCCAAAGGCAAAGGGGGATGCCCATGTTAGCAAGGACATCTGAGATCAACACTTACCCGGTTGTCGAGGGTCTCGACTGTGACTTTGTCATTTTCCTTGCTCTGGATCATACCTTTCACATAAAATTCCTTATCATCAACTGCAAAGCAAGCTTTCTTAGAATCAAATGGGCGATTTTGAGCCTCGATTCTCTCCTTCTCTGATTTCCACAGGTAGGGAGCTGCTTCTCCAAAAATGGCCATCTCTGCATCAGAGCTCATGACTGCAGGGGCTGGGAAGACCAGGGCTGCTGAGTCTGGAGCTTTGGGGAGCTCCATCCTGTTATTTCCATTCAGACAGGGGGCCAGATTCAAAAGTTCCTGGGATTAACCTACGTTCTGAGGAATCCAGGACCTGGTATAGGGGCCTAGAGTGGGCAAGTGGGAGTGAGCTAAAGGAGATATTTTACTCCAAGAAAAAAGTTTGAGGGGACATCTCTTAGTGCAGCTCCAGGTGTGGAAGTCTAAACCAATTAGAGGAAGCCAAGCTGAGCCTAATAAAGGAGGCCTCAGAAAATACTTCCTTAATTACACATCACATTTGAGCCTCATGATCTCGGTGTCATTCCCAAATCTTAAGGGTGTCTGAAAAGAATTACTGGAATGTTGATAATTCCTAGTAGAAAGTTCAGATAGCCCAGTGAAAAGTAATGACTTGAACATAAAGTACTGCCACACTTGTTTAGCCAATTACAGGCAACAAGGTGATAGGAGACATTATGGCCTAGTGCAATGGTTCCAAACTTTAACATGCACCAGAATTACCTGGAGAGCTTGTTAAAACACAGATTTCTGGGCCTCACCCCCAGAGCTTCTGATTCAGTAGGTATGGGATGGGGCCTGAGAATATGCATTTCTAGCAAGTTCTTAGGCAATGCTGGTGGTGCATTCATCAGCTGATGGTGAATTCATCATTGTGGTCCAGGGACCACACTCTGAGAACTGCTGGTGTAGGGCCTTCTGACTCCAAGAGTGGTCCTTGAACACGTTGCATCAGTATCACCGAGGAGTTGTCAGACATTCAGAATCTCAGAACCACCCCGCATTACAAAACCAGAATCTGCACTTTAACAAGATCTCCAGGTGATTTCTAGGCATAGTAGAGTTGAGAAGTACTGGGCTTAAGGCAGGGGTCTCCAAACTTTAGTTATGTGTAGCAGTGTCGGGGTGTGACAAACAAGTGTTTAATTAAATACCTGCTTTAGAACTCACTGCTTAGCGTGTGTGTGTGTGTGTGCATGTGCGTGTATGGTGTGTTTATGTATCTTTCTGCCTCTCTCTCTCTGTCCACCCTCCCGCTCATCCCCCCCGTCACTTCTTTCCAAACCATCCCCTTTCACAGACCTTCTCTTTATGTGTTTTCCTTGCTTAGAAGCTAGAAAATTTGGCTTAAAGTCCCGGCACTGAACTTGGTCAAACCACTTAACTTCTTTGGGCCACTAATTTCACTTAAAATGAAGAAGCAAGCCTAGCTCATTTCTAAGGCCCCTGCAGGTTGTGTGACTTTTCTGGTTCCTTTTCCTCATCTGCATTTACTTTTCCTGTTCCCTCTGGACCTCTTCCCGTATCCTTCCTGACCCTCTACTTCTTTTCCCCACAACTCTTCCCCTTCTCCCTTTCTTTCTCTGCTTTTTCCTTTCCATACATTCTTCTGTAAGTGACCATAAAATGGAGTTCAATTACACACATGTATCCCCATATCTCTCTTAAGAAATAGGTCATATGTTTTGAATAAAGCCTTTTATGTTTCCTATTAAAAGTGGGAAAATTGAACATTTTATGGTTGTCTCTTGGAACTTCCCCCGCCCTCAATCTTACACTTTATGAAATTACTCTTCATTGGTAACTGACTGTTGTTTCAATATCCCTCCTTGAGATTCTGGGGGGATCTAGTCCTACAGAAAGAGGAGCAACTGCTTCCCTCTGGATCTTATTCAGGATAAGTTGCATTTCGATTTTACTTTGGCCAGCGGCTCTGCTGAACCATCTGTGTGCTCGTGGTTAAGTTTTCATAGTTAAGAGATTGGAACTCAATATAGCACCACAAAGAGGACCTCTGGCTTGCAGGCTTCATGCGGTTTAAATTTTCTCAGTTACTGCCTGGTGGAGAGGAAGAATTCATCCATATTGTTTCCTCATCTGTGAAGATAGTCCCTACTTTTGTGGCTTAAGTGAGTTTTACGACAGCAGCAGTTCTCAAGCTTTGTTTTCTCAGAACCCCTTCACACTCTTAAAAACCATTGAGAACCCAGTGAGTTTGGTTTATGCAGGTCATATCTACCAATATTTATGGTATTAGAAGTCAAAATTGAGAAACTCTAATTCATTGAAAGTTCCTATCAAATTCATTGCATGTTAACATTAATGACATATTTTTATGAAAATGACTATATTTTCCAAAACAAAAAAATTAGTGGCAAGAGTACCATTGTTTTTCATTTTTGCAACTCACTTTAATGTCTGCTGAGTAGAAGATGGATGGATTTTCATGCCTGCTTCTGTATTCTGTCTGTTGCTGTATGGTTTTTTGTTTTTTTTTGTTTGTTTGTTTATTGGTTAAAGTAGATATAGAAAATCTTTCACAGATATATAATTTGGAAAAGGAAAGAGTATTTTAATTACCCTTTCAAATAATTGCGGATATTCTTTTTAGATACTATACCAAAACTTGACACGTGGTAGCTTCTGTGGTAGTTCCTTAAAGGCTAGTTGCAATGTGGAATCTGAAACCATATCAACAAACATTATGATCTGTTGGTCTGTGTTGAACTTTGAATGAAACTTTTACCCGTGTGTAAACATCATACATTGATCATTTGGAAAATATTGTGCACTGAATTATACAGAACTTCCAAATATTGGCACGTTTCATTATACAGTATAAAAAATCACAATCATTAATATCAGTACTGATCTCATTAGAAAATTCAAATATTAGGACGTTGTCAAGCTAATGATAGTAGATACAAGTCTTCCAAAGTTTTAATTTTTGCTTGAAAACTCAACTATATCATTAGTAAAAATTACTGTCACTAGTTTTCCTTGAAAGGATAAACACACTTCACTGCTTTTTGAGAAACTGTGTGCCAGATATACAAGTCTGAGAAACAATAGTTTGTCCTCTAGTCATTCTTTCAAGTAAAAATGGTGCTTCATGAATCAAGTGGCTGGTTCATCTTGCAACTCAGACAACTGCACATGTGTTTTTCCTTGAGACAAATGTCAAAGTCCAGTGTGCAAAAGGAGTGCTTTTCATGGACTTCCTGTTTGATCATGTAGAATATTATAAAGATGTGGATAAAATTGAGATGTAATCAAATTAATACTCTCCACTGCTGCAAATTTTAGGTTATTTTTCAATGAAGCTGGCTTTTTAAAAAAATTATTTATTTATATTTATTTTTGGCTGCGTTGGGTCTTTGTTGCTGCGTGCAGGCTTTCTCTAGTTGCGGCGAGCGCTACTCTTCGTTGCGGTGCGCGGGCTTCTAATTGCGGTGGCTTCTCTTGTTGCGGAGCACGGGCTCTAGGCGTGCGGGCTTCGGTAGTTGTGGCACACGGGCTCAGTGGTTGTGGCTCACGGGCTTAGTTGCTCCGCAGCATGTGGGATCTTCCCGGACCGGGGCTCGAACCCGTGTCCCCTGCATTGGCAGGCGGATTCTTAGCCACTGTGCCACCAGGGAAGTCCTGAAGCTGGCTCTTTAAATTAAAAAAAATTCTTTTTCACTGTCAGTGTATGGCTGTGAAGAATACTATGACTATTAGTACAGCTTGGTGCCATGTCTTGATTTGTAATAAAGTGTCAGATCGTCTATCCATCCTTGCTTTTGCATCATTAAGTCAACACAGTGAAGAAAGCACATGGCATCTGGGTATTATGGAAATTGTTTTGACCTCATGTACCTCTTGAAAAGTTCTTAGGAATCTCCAAGGATCCATGGGCCACAGTTTGAGAATGGTTGCACTATAGTGTGAGGGAATCTCATCAGGCTGCAAGTGTATGATCTGATGTCATTTAGCTTGACTTAGTGTTCAGCCTGCTACCCAAAGTGTTGAAAGTTGATCCACATCAAAATCATCTGCAACAGAATCTCTGTGGTTGGGACTGAGGAAACTGAATTGTTCTCAAGGGCCTCAAACACAGTGATGTTTGGGAGCATTATTTTGCTTTTATAAAGCCACTCTTTCCAAAACCATGGCATAGTCCCAATGGTCAAATACAAAATGATTTTAGGCAACTATTTCTTAATTTTAATAGTTATATTAAAGTCTATTACCTTATTTTAGCAAAATGTAAGATGCCATCGATTGTAAGATAACCTATTTTGTGTCCCACTAATAAAGGAAAACACCCTGCTAATTACAGTACTCCTTTCATTGATTATAAGATGCATCCCAAGTTTAGAGATAATATTTTGTGAAAATGTGAAGAAAGTTAGAATAAAATAGAATAATATGTGCTAACGACTTAGAGACAGTGAAATATCTGTTTATAGTAGTGATATAAAGCAGTGTTTCTCAAACTTTGGTGGGCATAGGAATCCAACTGGGAATCTTGTTGAAATAGATATTCTGATTCAGCAGATCTGGAGTAGAGTTTGAGATTTTGAATATCTAAATGTCTCAGCTGATGCTGAGATAGACGGTCCAGACTTTCATAGCAAGCATATAGGGTAACTTTGAAAAACACATCTAAGAAGAAAAAGGAATCAAGGTAAATCAAAATATTAAGTGAATTAGCAGTACTGGTCTTAAATGGGTATTGCAAAATTTGTGATAGTAGTATAAGAATGAAGTCTGAAGTTGGGGAAAGACTACAATGACTCATGGTCAAACTATACCTTTAGGTCTCTTAGAAAAACAAGACTTTCCGTCTGGGATTCAAGTCACTGCGTGTGTTGAGGTGAAGATTTTTCTTCTTCCACCCACAGCTCTAACCATGACTCAGAATCCAGTATCTCCTACTTTTACTGCCTAGATGATGCATGAGTTGTCTCAGCGATATTCTTGCAAATGTGTTGTCCAGCCTACTCAAATGCCTTCAAGATGACTTTTTTCCCTTTTGAAAATTTTGGAAAATCATTTGGGGTAGTCTCTGCAGGCCAAAGATACTTCTTGCTTTAAACTGAAATCTGGCTCTCTGTGACTTCAGGATGTTTGATCCTCCTTTCGGCTCTTGGTAACAACAGAAAGAGTTCAAACCTTCTCCCCACAAGACAACTCTTCACCCATTTGATGGCTGCTCTGGGTTCTCCTTAGCTTTTTTTGTTTTTTTTTTTTAATGTGGACCATTTTTCAAGTCTTTATTGAATTTGTTACAGTATTGCTTCTGTTTTATGTTTTGGTTTTTTGGCTGCAAGGCACGTAGGATCTTAGCTCCCCGACCAGGGATTGAGCCTGGAAGGCGAAGTCTTAACCACTGGACCTCCAGGGAAGTCCCTCCTTAGCTTTTTCTTTTCCAGGCTAAGTAACCCCAGTGCTGTCTTCATCTGTTTCTTCCGTGATGTGCTTCTGCATCTCCTTTACCATCACAGTGAGCTCACTCCTGTTAATCTCTTAAGTGTGACATCCAGACCACATGTTGTCCTCCATCAGCATGTGCCCTCACCTCTCCTGACCTAGGTGTCATGCCCTCTGGCAGCCTCCTCACACCGATGGCTCACCACTCACTGTCAAGCAAAGCCCCTCAACGCACGCTGTGTGCGTCCGGTTGCTAAGTCAGATCTTGTCCCCATATTTATACAACTGTACTCTGGGACCCAGGGCTAAATCCATGTATTCTTGGCTGATAAAACTTTCCCTTGTTAGGTCTCATCCAACTCTCTTGGCATGACTCATGGTGTCCCTGGAAACTCTACCCCCAGAAAGTCCCCTAATTATCTGCTTCTTGGTTTTGAGAGCTTGACCTGCTTCCAGCCCTACACAGCTGTGTCGCTCCAACCATCCCCTCTGTTCCTGTCTTTAGGGGTCTTCCAATGGGGATGGCCATCCCAGTCTCCCTGACCTCCAGCACCACCTTCTGAGTGTTCCCCAACCCCTCTTACTGCTGTCAGTGCGCTATGACACTGCTCTCAACTTTCAGCCCTCTCCTGGGAATTTCTCAGCTACTGCATCTTGTCAGCAATGGTGTGGTCATGACTTAATTATACTTTGGTTTCCTTGGTCCTAATTCATCTAGAATTACTTCCAATAAACACAAATTTTGAGGTGGGGGAGAAATTTTTTTTTTATTACTATAGTGGACATAGGTTTGAATCCATTTCTTCTTATTCTCTCAGCATCGTTTGTGAGTAAAGACACAGCTGAGGGGATTCACGGGTGCGGCCTCTGCTCAAAAAACAGCAAAGTTAGACTTGTGTGAAGACTGAATCTTGAGCCTACGAACATCATGTTTGGGGCCAACCTAAGTATATTGACCTGGAGCTTGTGTGTCAAAGTTCTGCAGTGTGTTTTATTCCTGTTAGTGTGATGAGCAAATTTGGGAAGCCCTGCTTCCTTAGCTGCATATTTTGTAATCTGCCTTTAGAAATACTTAAGTAATGGATTTTAATTTCATCAGTTTCAGATTCCTATGAGTGTGGCAAGAATGAGAATGTGTAAAACACTGTTTGCTAATTTCAATTATTGTATTCCCAATCAAGATGAAAGTGACTCTTACCTTCTTGGTTTCCAAAGCAATGGTTAGTGTCCTTCAGGAATGAAGTGGCTTCTGAGAGAGTGATTCCAGAGATCAAAACTAAACAAAACAAAGAACAAATGAACTATGAAGAGTTTAAATAAATCTAGAAATTGTACTTTTGTAAGTTTAGCTACATTTAAATAGTACACAGTGGATGGTGTGGGATGGAAATACATTTTCCATTTTTCCCTTCGGTTAAGTCATCATTCTTTAAATAATTGGGTAATTACAGCACTGATTAACAATTTTTTTGAGTATCTTCTGTGTGTGCAAAGTACCATGTCAGTTCCTTAAGGGGGTATAAAAAAGGATAAAGACAGTCTCTACCCTAAAGGAATGCAAAATTTAGGAACAGTTAAGAGAAATGCTCAAATAAATCTTTGAACAAGGAAGAATAATACAAATTCTGTAAGCGTCTAAATGAAGTGTTATGGGGACTTAGAGAGATGATGCTTCCGGCTGAGGGTAGGGGGCCGTGAGGGGTCAAAAAAGAAAGGAAGGAGGGAGGGGAATGATCCGGATTGTAACTTGGATGCTTTTAGACCAGAAGTTGAATTCTTTGGCAATGAGAGAAAAGTTGTGAATTATGGGCAAGACTTCTTTAAGAGGTCTAGGAAGGGCACTCTCTTAAATATCCTATATTCTCTTGGAGAAGATGAAGGTAGGGTAGCTGATAACTTACTTGGGACTAAGGAATCTCAGTCCAGAAGTTTATAACCTACGTGAAGATCTCAGGATACCGTAAGAGTCTGAATAATTTTCAATATCAAATTTAACTTAAACTTCCCATTTACCACACAGTACTTTTATGGAACCTGGGGAACATGTCGTGAAATACCATTTAGGCAGGAAGAGACATTTCAACACTTGCTTTCCTACTTTGGTCGCGTACTCTTGGTCTCTTCCTTTTATGAGTCTCTAATAATCTCCAGCTATATCCTAAAATTCTCACAACTTTCTCAGGAAAAGATTAAATGATTAAGTATCATATTCTGAATCCTTGGTTCAAACGAAATCACACTTGGAGGCAGAACCTCGGTTTTCTAATGCCAGCTCTGTAAAGTAGCTGTTGTAATTTCCTTGAGCTTTGGTTTCCTTCTGTAAATGAGACAGATGGACCAGAAAATCCCCAAGGTTTCTCTTAACCCTGTGAATGTATGACAGAAGGTATTCTGGTGAAGATGGTGGCCAGAAATCAAAGCATCGCAAGCTCCTAAAGCTATAGAATCCCTCTGAGGGATGCTCCTGCAGTGTCAGACATGAGCCAGCCCAAAGTCCACAAGGCATGCCATGCATGAGCAGTCTGGAAACTGGTCATTAATAAGCAAACTAGGATGCATTCTGAGATGGATAAAATGCATGGGAGAATTTCTTCCCGCAATCATCTCCCAGAAATCCTGACATAAGAAAAAAATTTACATAACCAACCACAAAAATTTCAAATAATACTTCAAGGCAATCACAGAAGAGATATCACAAACTAGCATGTTTATTTGCTAACTGCAATTATAATACTGACCTAAACAATTAGAGGGGTAAGCACGTATTATATTCAGCTTTATATCCTGCAGGTTAGTTCTTTTTTTTTTTTTGGTGTCATAATTGCTTATATTCTTGTCTTTTTACTCTTTGTAGAAGCTTCTTGAAAGGCCTCGCCGTCTTGTCTCCCATATTGCCCTTAACACAGTTCCTTATGCTTAGTAGGCCCTCAGCAAAGGCTGCTGTGTTGCCTTCTCTCCTCTCCAGGTAACCTGATCAGGTATAATCACAGCTACATGGAGCAAAAAAGCGGGCACTTGTGAGCACTTACCTTGCGATGCGGTGGTCGAAGCAGTTTCGAAAGTGTGGCCCCCCAGCTCCCTTTATACTCCCAAATGCGCAAGCCCAGCACTCTAACGTGGCTGTATTGGGGGATCACCATTTACTCCTTAGATGTAAATGCATCGTAGCCCTGATCTTTCACTCTTGTTAAGTTACTTGGATAAATGACCAGCGGAGGCTGTATAATGCCAAGTCAGCTGCATAGGGATTTTGACGTTGGACACAGATCTTTGAGACTTAGAGAGTTCTAGAGGCCGAGCAGAACTGGGGCAGAGTGTGCTAAGAAGGTCAGTGAAGGGCAGAGCCACAGGGTGAATTGTCAAGCGATGGATGATCAATAGCATGGATACTAAGTACGTCTCCTTTGCCCAGCATCGTAAACATGAGGTGGTGTGCGCCTCTTCTCAGAAATCTCCGGAAAACATAAGATTGGCTATTTAACACATCCATTCTTTTTTTTAAAACGTTATTTTTTAATTGAAGTATATTTGATTTACAATGTTGTGTTAGTTTCAGGTGTACAGCAAAGAGATTCATGTATGGATGTATATATACACACACACACACACACACACACACACACACACATATATCTATATATTCTTTTTCAGATTCATTTCCCTTATAGGTTATTACAAAATTCTGAGTATATAGTTCCCTGTGCTATACAGTAGGTCCTTGTTGTTTTTCTATTTTATATATAGTAGTGTGTATGTGTTAATCCCAAACTCCTAATTTATCCCCCACCTCCCTTTCCCCTTAGGTAACCATAAATTTGTTTTCTATATGTGTAGGTCTACTTCTGTTTTGTAAATAAGTTCATTTGTATCATTTTTTTTTTTTTTAGATTCCACATATAAGCGATATCGTATGTTTGTCTTTGTCTGGCTTACTTCACTTAGTGTGATAATCTCTAGGTCCATCTAACCCATCTATTCTTATCCATTAATTTATTTTGTTAAAAAATCCATTGTAGATGGAAAACTTTCTAAAATGTATTATATATTATCTTGATTTATTTAATCTAGTATCTTGAATAGACTTCAACTTTTCCTTGATCACTCAGGGGCCTGGGAGGTGATGTAATAAAGTTGTCAGGGATATTATAGTTTCTTCGCGGATTTTACCCTGCACTAATTGTTCCTAGGTTGCAATGAATTTTTGTGTCACCTTTCTAGTTTTTATATCTACACCTTCACGGCAAGGTACTCAGCTGTATTCTGTCTGTGGTTAGTGTGTTTGCCTCTGTGAGCCCAATCTTCCTTTTTCTAATCTGCTATAGAATGGGAAACAGATGAGCAAGCTAAAGGAAAAAACAAACAAAAAAAAGGAGTCATAAGTTCCATGGGAAGTTCTAGAAGTTCTAATGGAAATACATGGTCTTTGTGACAACTCTTATGGTTGCTCGGGGTTGTTTTTCGGCTGAAACATAAGTAATATTTGACTATGTAGGAATTACCATACATTTTAGAAGTTAGAGCCATTTACAGCAATACAGCCTGACTTGTTTATGTTGTATATGATCAATGTGTACTGAATTATACTCAATATTTTGTAATAACCTATAATGGAATATAATGTGAAAACAATATAACTGAGTCATTTTTCCGTACACCTGAAACTAACACAATATTGTAAATCAACTATACTTCAATTCAAAAGAAAAAAAGATTCTCTAGTCTTCCAGTGGGTAGTCTCATATAGGTGAGGCATTTCCAAGGACAGTTTGCATTAGTCAAAATGAAATTGTGGACAAAGGAGAAACAGATAGGAATAGGACTTCCACGTAGCATTTTCCAAAGTAGATTTGACAGAATGCTGATTCTGAGAGAAACTGTGAAATAAAAGGTCCCGTGGCTAAATGAGTTCAGGAAATGTGGCCAACTCTATTCCCTGTTGCTGGAGATTCACCATAAATACTAGCATGTTAAGGGGCCTGAGAAGCCTTTCAGTAAAAAAATATGAAGAACTTTTTTGTACCTGGTGATCTGATGTTGGAACACCATCTTACTCCCTGCTTGAGAAAACAAGAGGAGAAGGCTGAAGGCTGCAATCCACAGAGAACTCGTCTCATTCTTAGTACCATTTGGCCCAGGAGAAAGCAACAGAGAGTGATCAGGCATAAACACAGCTGCTTTTATCCAAGGGACAGTCTTTTGTATGTAACAGATGCTCAGTAGATTTTGTTCCTGTGTATAAATGAATAAGGACGATTCATGGGGAATCTGTGTTGAAAGAGGGCTGAAGTGATAAGGCAGAAAAGAATGGAATCAGACTCAGTCTCACTTAATAGTAATAGTTTATATTTATTAAGAACTCACTACGTACCAGGCTTTATCCATATTGACTCACTTAAGCATCATAATAGTTTTGTGGGGTAGGTGCTAACATCATTCCCATTTTATGGCTGAAGAAATTTGGGCCACTGAGAGTTTAAATAAACTGCCTAAGGCCACACAACTAGTAAGTGGCAGAAATGGGATTCAAATCCTCTCTGGCTCTAGAGCCAATGCCTATAACCTTTCACTTTTGCAAGCCCATCACTTTTGAGTGCTGGCAATGGGGAAAGGAGATATGAAATAGGGACATTGCTCCAAAGGAGGTGATAATGGACGTGGGAAGAGAGTACATAGACACGAAAAGATAAATTACTTTTCCAAGGTTAAGTGCCAAGATGAGTGAGATGCACAGTGGACTAGATGTATGGACAAGGTATTTGAAACCCGTAAGGTATGTTGTGTATGTAAAATATTCTCGAATTGTTATTAATGATAATGATACTGCTTTGGAGGAGAGATCTGAAGGGGATGGTGACTGTGGAGATAATAATAATAATAAAAAATAATAATAATGCTTTTTGTAGTTCTTTCCAGTTTACATAGCACTTTTGTATATTTTATTATGTTTATTTTTCTCTGCTAGCCTTAGGGGGTTATACTGCTTATATTCTTATTATTCCCATTGTCCATATGGGGAACTGAGGCCTAAGGGCGTTAAGTGATTGACCAAAAGGCCCCACAGCTAGTAGGCAATGGAGCCAGAATTGGAATCCCAGGTTGCTGATTCCAAAGCCTCGCCTTTTCCTCTATCCTCTACTGTCTCTTAAAGGAGGCAGATTTTAAGAGTACAGGGAGGAGGTTCCAGGCTTAGGGAACGTAGGGATTGTGGTTAGAAACAAGACTTTCCAGGGTGTGTTTCAGGAAGGTGGAATGGGCAAGCCTGGATGGAAGGGTTGGGGGTAACACGGAGGTGAGGCTGGAGAAGTGGGCTGGGCTTGTCTGTGATGGGCTCCCAATGCCCATGGAAGGAGTCAGGACATTATTCTGAGATCATTGGGGAACCTTTCAATGTTTTAAGCAGAAAAGTGAACGTGTGTGTGTGTGTGTGTGTGTGTGTGTGTGTGTGTAGACACACACATATATCTGAAGATTAGTATAGAACTGATGGTGGGATATAATGGAGAGGGAGAACCTGAGGTCCTAGAACCACTTAGCAACTATTTAGAAAATCTTGGTGTACAACTTGCCAAGATGATTATACAGGCTCTGATATGATTTATGGGAGTAGGTGGGCAGTTAGAATTAACCCCTGGATGACCCTATAAATTCAGATGTGTGTTAAAATTCTCCATAGCACCAGAGGGCTGGCTTTCCCAGTGATTGTCCCCTGGTATCTCCGGGTCCATCCCGTAGGTTCAAGAAGAGTATTGTGTGGGCTTGAAGTTGTCTGCCTCACTGTCCCGTTTAGGCCTGGCAAAAAGAGAACCCCAGGAGGTGAAAGGAATATGTTTCTCTCATTTAAGACCTCTCTGAGCTCTAGACTTATTATTATTATTTTTAACATTTATTTATTTATTTAGGCTGCTCCAGGTCTTAGTTGCGGCATGTGAGATCCTCTTTGTGGCATGCGGGATCTTTAGTTGTGGCATGCACGTGGGATCCAGCTCCCCGACCAGGGATCGAACCCGGGCCCCCTGCATTGGGAGCGCGGAGTCTTACCCACTGGACCACTGGGAAGTCCTCTAGACTTATTTTTCGAGGCCCTATCCCACATTAATATATTACAATCCTCTCAACATAATATTAAACATGCAAGTAATATCTATTTGCATTGAATATAAAAATAATCATGGTGTAAAATGAAGAGGGCCTTGATTAAGCAGTAGAGAAATGAGATGTAAAAGGAAAGAGAAAACCCAAGGGATACCCTGAAGGCAGGATCCACAAGACTTTGATGATGCCGAGTTTGAGGAGGAAAAAGGAATCAGAGGATCCTACCTTTCATCCAGCCCTCATTGCAGCCTAGAAATCTAGGGGCATGATACGTGCCCAGGAGAAATAGTGAAGGGGGGGGAAATATGAATTTCGATTTTGGACAGATTGAGATTGAGATGATGGTGATATCCAGCTAAGTAGGTAGAGATAAGGATTCAAAGTTTACATACAGGAGACATTAAGACTGAAGATGTAGGTCTGTGAGTATGAGGGTGTCACCTGTATGCAGTTGATAGTTGAACTTATTAAGGAAGCTGGGTTCTCAGAGAAAGGCTGCATGTTGAGGAGGTGAGAGGCGGAAATGAAGACAAAAAGAGTGGGAAAAAAAAAGGTTATTCTTCAGGTAAACAAACACCTGAGTGAGATCTTGCTGGAGTCAAAAGAGCCACGTGGATCCATATTTTACTTCTGTCATTTACTGCCATAAATGGCAAGTCCCATCACCTCTCTTCGCAGCTGTGATGTTTTCTCCTTCCGCTGCAAAATCAGAAACATAATTCTGTTTCTGCCCAAGTCATGAGGATAGTGTGGGGATCAAATGAGATACTGTCAAGATGTGGCTGTCTCCGCAGGCAGTCTCTTTCCAGCCAGTGCCAAACAGTATGCTTCAATCTGTATCAACCTTGACACAGACCTTGGCAAATAATCCACTAGCACAAAAAACATAAGTGAGCAATGCAGGCTTTACTGAAGATTTTGTAGAGCAGACTAGAAGAGGATTATATTACATCCCCTAAAGTATTCAGTTTCCATCAGCAATGACTTCCACGAAGTCCATTTTCCGTCACACTGATGCAGGTGGTTGATTCCCTTTCTTCCCCTGAGGTGTCTGCCCGACCCCTACGGGTACTCAGTTGTTCCTCTGTTACATGGGGCCCTTTAGCTCTGCCATTGACCTGCATGCTTACTCATCTGGTTACTCAACAAAATAAAAGTCCTCAAGTAAAGAACACCACTTTTATCCTTAGCAAGTTTGGTGATCACCTATTTTTACTCACATATTCCCTTTGGGAGCTTCATCTTTATCCCACCACTATGCCCTGTAGTCCCCAGCTCACACCCCACACCATCATTCCATCTCTCCCAACCCTGAGAGGAGTTCTGTCTATGAGGGTTTTCTCCAGTCTTGTTACAAAATCATTTTGTCAACTCTAAAGTGATGGGAACTTCATTATTAGTGTCAGAAGAAGTCAAGGGAGGTGGTATTTTCGAGAGGGTGGTATTTTCAAGAGAGAGGATATAGTAAAAAGCTCTACAGAGAAGATGGAGAAAAGGAGGACCATGAAAAGGGCATTGGGTCAGTCAGAGAGGTGATCCTGACATTAATGTCAGCAGGATGGTGGGGGTGGAAGCTTTGAAGCCAAGGATTAAGGAGTGAGCAGGTGTTAAGGAGGAGGAAAACGTTTTCCTGATTTCCCTGGGAGCAAATCTCTCCACCAATCACTATATAAGGTGCATTCAGAGGAAATGCAGATTTGGATGGAGAAAGCAGCAGCAGGGCCAAATAGAGAGGCCCAGGAAACAAGTGTAATCAAGTTCATTCCGCAGAGGTCTACTTGAGAAGAAAGGGCAGTTAATTGTGCTGATAGGAGGATCATCCCTTACCCGTTACAACTATCTAAGAGCTATGTAACAGATGAAATTTCCAAAAGCAGCAAGAAGTTCCCCAGCCAGAAACAGAAATTTCTGGGCAAAAGTCACAGGACAGGTATATTAGTGAATGATACAAATTTATATTTAATCGCCTAATTAAAAATATTGAGTGAGAATATTAGATCCAGAACTAGAGGGGAACCTTGAATATTACCTAATCTAACCCTGATGTTACAGAATCAGAAACTGAGGTTCTGGACAGGTTACCTAATTAATGCTAATTAATTAGACAGACCCCCTTCCCATTCTACTCTCAGATCCAAGAGCGCTAGTTCAGAACTCTTTCAAGTGCAATACATAAACTTCCATACTGCTGGCATTTCTACACTACAATTTTGCAAAGCAAAAAGTTGATGGGGGATTATCCAGAGAGATATTTAAACTGATTTTCCTTCAATCAGTGAGGACATAGATTTATCAGTTTTACAGGTTGGAAAACTGAGGCTTGGCAAGATTAAGTGACTAGTCATACAGCTAGTAAGTGGCAGAATGGGAGCTAGAACAAGTCTGGTTTGAATCCAAGCCCAGTTTGTGTTTTCACTACAAGACAGCTGTTTCTGGCTTTGCAAGATCCTGTTAAGACACTAACGCTCTCAGAATTATACATGCTTCTCAGAATTACACGCAAATGAGGCATCCTTCTCTGAAAATATCATGGAGAGAGTGTGTGCATGGCCTGGGAACATTGTGTTCAGAGAAGAAATTCTACCAGTTAGGTCTGTCCAGTAAACTGGAGACTTTCTTATCTGGCCTCATAATCTTGACTGATGCCTGTGAGACTTAGGGTCCATGTCATTTGCCCTTTTTTGTCTAGTAGTTGTATTTTTTTTGTTGGTTTCTTCAGTGCTTAAAGCCTCATTAGAACTAAGAAACGCGTGATCAATTACTTTTAATTTCAACTGTTGGGGTATGAAACAACATAGCCTAAAAAAAAAAAAAAAGATTTTATGCCCTTGGCTAGGCATAGCCCAAATGCATATTTACATTGTTAAGAGCTGCATGATAATGTAGTGACTAAGAGTGGACTTTGAGAGTCAGAATACTGAGGTTCAAATCCTGACTTCACTATTTAAACTATTTGAATTTGCGCAACTTATTCTACTTTTCTGAGCCTCAGTTTCTTCATCTGTAAAATGGGGATAATAACAATACCTAACTCATGGGGTTCTTGTGACAACTGAGTTAATAAATGCATGATAGGCTACTTTTTGAAAGTGACATGGAGTGGGTGAGGCCATGTCAACAGCAGAGCCTGAGACTTAGAAGCCAGGAACTTTCTCTAGAGAATGTACCAACCATTGCCTGTGCCAGAGGGCTCTGGAAGCCAGGACAGCATCTTCTATGTTGTTCTTTCATCTCTTTTTTGTTGCTGTTTGGTAAGGCCCATCAGCTGACCACAGCCTCACTACTGGCCATCCAGCCCTCCCATTCTACCCACTACATATAGCCAATTTCCTCTCCAGATGGCCCAGAACACTCTTAAGTCACCGCCACCCCCCACCCCCCACCCCCTCATTCCACACACTCACAACAATAAAACAAGACGAGGAAGATGGAGCCTAGATACCTCAAAGCAGGGTGACCAACCTTCCTAATTTGCTTGGAATTGAAGAGATTCCTGAGACTTCAGTTTTAAAATCGGGACAATCCTGGGCAAACCCAGATAAATTTATCACCCTACCCAAAAGGTGGTTGGGGGTATGATGGCAAAATCCTCAAACTTGACCAAGATGGGGCTAGATGGAACCAGCTTGAGATCTCTCACAAAACCAGGATGGTGATGAAATTCACATATGGAATTGCTAATTTTGAAGCTGTAATGCACAGAGCCGGTAACAGGGAGCATGCACGTATTCAATTGTCTATTCATCAAACATTCATTGAGGGCTTACTACATGCTGGGAAGATTTTAAGCACTAGGGAACAGAACAGGCAAAGTCTCTGCCCTCATGGAAACTCTATTCTAGTGTGTGTGTATGTGGGGACAGACAACAAACAAACAGATATCAAATGTCAATTAGTGATAAATTCTCTGAAGGAAAGGAAAATTAGGATAAGGAAACAGTGGCTGTGTGGGTTTGAAATGGATCAATCAGGATAAGTTTCTCTAAAGAGATGGTATTTGAGCACTTAGAGGAAGAGCAAGCCAGGAGAATATCAACGGGGCACAGTATTCCAGGCAGAGGAAACAAATGCAAAGGCTCTGGGAGGGGAACTTGCCTGCACAGGAACAGAATAAAGGCCAGTAGGGCAGGGATGAAAGGAGCCAGGGATACAGTAGCAAGGAATGAAGTGGCAGAAGCGGCTAGGGGCCAGATGCTTAGAGCCTTGCAAACTAAGGTAAGGATTTAGGGTTTTAAATGCCAGCTGTTATTATAAAGGTAACGCTATTCTTCCATATTCTCTGCTGAGCGTTGGCTCTGTTATCTGCTGTTTTTCTACTCAGCTTTGCTTCACTCTGTCAAACAAAACGTTTAGCTGCTCTTCATTTAGCAAATGGCTTATAAAGACACCGTTCCAGGCATTGGGGATTAGAAGTTGGTTCTCTCAAACAGCTTACCATCTAGTTCGGGGAGGGTGGGTGGATCACAGTATTGAAAACACGTGAAAAAATCAGCAGCCGTGGACTTCCAAGGAAACAGCCGGTAACTACCGAGAAGAAAGGCGGTTTCAATTTCCCAGAGAGGTGAGGAGTTGCTTCCGGTGCGCCCCGGGGCATCATGGGAGGGGTGCGCCCCGGGGCATCATGGGAGGAGTGCGCCACTGGGGAAGGAAAGGCTGTAAGTGATGCCGCCAGGGTTGGGAGCACCCTGGAGACGGTGAGGGGCCCTGGCCGGTGAGTGTACGTTTGGAGTTTGTGAGAGAGGCAGGCCTTTCTCGTCAGCTCCGCGATTCCAGAGCTTAACTGTGCGTGTGGTGGGAGGGTGTGAAGCCGGAAGTGGCGAGGGAATTCGAACCCCCGGCTCTTGACGTGACTGGGCCGCAAGGAAATTTCTGAAAATTCTCAAATCGCCAAATTCCATTTGAAGTTTTTCAGTACGTTTGTAGGCGTTTTATTACATTGCATATACATGTACTTATGTAATATATAGGGCTAAATCCATTTTTGGGTACTAAAAACTGTGGATATCAATAGAATTATTTTTCAGAATATACCGGAAAAAAATATGATTCTGTTGCTCCAAAGATACCACCTTTCCCATCCATCCTCTTAACAACATTTTTCATAATTTGAGGGCTTCTCATTGCGGTGGCTTCTCTTGTTGCAGAGCACAGGCTCTAAGCGCGTGGGCTTCAGCAGTTGGGGCTCGCGGGTTCTAGAGCGCAGGCTCAGTAGTTGTGGTGCGCGGGCTTAGTTGCTCCACAGCATGTGGGATCTTCCCGGACCAGGGCTCAAACCCGTGTCCCCTGCATTGGCAGGTGGATTCTTAACCACTGCGCCACCAGGGAAGTCTGGTGTTGCGTTCGTGAGGGCTGGTGGGGCCCTCTTGGGACTGGACGGATCCTTTGTTCCATCTGCACGGGTGTCCAAGCAGGTCTCAGAACAGCCCTTGGCCTCTGAGCATCCAGGCAGGCACCCACGTTCCTCCAGCTCAGGTTAGCCTTGGCCCCTCCAGCCCCCGTGGCCAATTACTGAGCTGATTGTGTCTTTACTCTTTAAAATTAAATCACTCTCTCCAGGTGGGCGAGAAGTTTACTTGTGAACTTGGTTAGGGTTAGGGGTTAGAGGTTAAGGGTTAGGGGTAAGGGCCAGGGTTAGGGCTAGGGCTAGGGGTTAGGGTTAGGCTTAGGGTTGGGTTAGGGTTAGGGGTTAGGGTTAGGGTTTAGGTTTAGGGTTAGGGTTAGGGTTAGTGTTGGGTTAGGGTTAGGGTTAAGGTAGGGTTAGGGTTGGGTTAGGGTTAGGGTTTAGGGTTTAGGGTTAGGGTGTCCAGCCTTACGTCCCATTCAGCTGTGAGTGTAGATGTGGTCAGTCCAGTTGCATCACAGCCCCTGATTGAATTTTGTGAGAATTCCTCTCTGTCTCACTGTCTTTCTTTTTTTGTAAATAATTTTTATAATGGGGTGTAGCTGATTTGCAATGTTGTGTTTCTTGGTGCTGTACATCCACCTGAGTCACTTACAGAGAGACATCAATAAATTCTTTTCTAATTTCTAGTAGTCAGATATATGTTTTTTCTGTGAATAGAGTGTGCTGAGTCCAGTTCCTTGAACAATGAGTATGTCTTGGCGATTGCATTATTGGCGTATGGAACGGTATCTGTGCCAATTTCAACCTCCTGGTTTATGCATCACCGCACCACACTTTTCCCCTTAAGCAGCCATAAGTGTGTTTTGTAAATGTGTGATGGTGTTCTGTTTGTAATTCAGTTCATGGTTGGCGATTTTTAGATTCCCTTTATAAGTGATATCTTATGATAATTTTCTCTTGCTGTCTAACTTATTTCACTCTCAATGACCATACATAAGTCCCCCTGAGTTGCTGCAACTGGCCTCATTTCATTGATTTCAGGGCTGAGTAATATTCCGTTGTCCTTAAGTACCAAATTTTCTTTCACCATTTTTTCCTTCCAAGGACTATTAAGTTGTACCCAAGTCGAGGCTGTTGTAAACATAGCAGCAGTAAACGGGGTGCCTGCGTCCTGTGGATTTTTGGTTTTTCCAACATATAGGCCCATGAGTGGAAACGCCCTATGCTTTGTAGCTCTGTTTTTTAGATGTTTTAGGAAACACAGCACACTTCTCCAGAGTGGCCGTTGGCAATTTACATTCCCCCCTTCAGCATAACAAGGCTCCCTTTTCTCCTCTCCTTGTCCTGCATCTCTGGTTTTTACCCTTTGTGAGGATGGTCCTTTTTTCTGATTCGAAGTGATAGCTCTTTGTAGTGTTGATTTGCATTGCCCGCTTCTTTGGTTGGCCAAAAAGGGCGTATGCGTTTTTCCTGAATATATTCTGGAAGTTAAATTTGAGAGACAGCTTTTTTTTTTAATTGATTAATTAATTAATTTATTTTTGGCTGTGTTGGGTCTTCGTTTCTGTGCGAAGGCTTTCTCTAGTTGTGGCAAGCGGGGGCCACTCTTCATCGCGGTGCGCGGGCCTCTCACTATCGCGGCCTCTCTTGTTGCGGAGCACAGGCTCCAGACGCGCAGGCTCAGTAGTTGTGGCTCACGGGCCTAGTTGCTCCGCGGCATGTGGGGTCTTCCCGGACCAGGGCTCGAACCCGTGTCCCCTGCATTAGCAGGCAGATTCTCAACCACTGCGCCACCAGGGAAGCCCCTTGAATAGTTTTGTATTTAAAATTTGTCTGTGGGGACTTCCCTGGTGACGCAGTGGTTAAGAGTCCGCCTGCCAATGCAGGGGACACGGGCTCGAGCCCTGGTCTGGGAAGATCCCACATGCCGCAGAGCAACCAAGCCTGCGCGGCACAACTACTGAAGCCTGCGCACCTAGAGCCCGTGCTCGCCCACAAGAGAAGCCACCGCAATGAGAAGCCCGTGCACCGCAACGAAGAGTAGCCCCGCTCGACGCAACTAGAGAAAGCCCGCATGCAGCAACGAAGACCCAACGCAGCCAAACATAAATTATAAACTAAAATAAAATTTGCCTCTGAATAACTTTGAGTGAATTTGGTATAAGTTGTAAAGTTTGCGTCTACATTCACTTCATTCCAAATGGTTTCCAATTAATTGTTCCTTAACTACTTTTATTTATTTATTTATTTTTTCTTAACTACTTTTAGAAAACTTTTGGGATAGAGACTCCATTTTAGTTTGAATTTCCAGTTTAATGGATTCAGCAGTCCTGTCAGTAGGGCACGCTGCCTCCAGTGACCTGTGAGGGAGGCGCGGCCTGCACTTCCTGCACTGACCACAGGGTGGCGCCGAGTTCGCCTCTCTGACCCACAGCGCATGCTCGTCCCCTGCGAACTCGATTGTGAGGGCAGCTGAGAGGAGTTGAGCCGCCTCAGGCGCGGGGGCGGGGGCCTTCGGGTAGGACGCCCGGCTCAGCGTCTCTGCTGAGAGGAGCTCGGTCTCCGTCTCCTTAGGACTCGCTGGGGTTTCGGCTTCGGGACCAAGTGGGGCTGCGTCCACGCTGACTAGGGAACTAGGTTTCCTGAGGACCCAGGTGATGCCTGAGGAAAAGGTGAAGAGACGGTGAGGAAAAGTGGGGAGAAGCTTCCTGTGGGCGACTGACCGTTGAGGGGGTCCGTCTTCGTGTGAGCGAGGGAGGGCTTGGCGTGGAAAGCTGGGTTTTTGGTCAGGTTTGTGTGCAGGGTAGCCAGCATGAGTTATGGGGCGTCCAGTTTTCCCAGCACCATTTATCGTGGGGAGTGTCGTGCTCCTTGGTGTGTCCTTGGTCCCTGTGTCATAAATTAACCGACCCCGTCCGTGTGAGTTGAATTCTGGTCTCTCTGTCCTGTTCCTCTGGTCCCTGTGCCTGTTTTGAGCCAGTTCCACACTGTTTTGGTGACTGTAGCTTCTCAGCAGAGTGTGACGTCAGGGAGGGAGATGCCTCCAGCCCGTTCTCCTTTTTCAGGGTTTCTTTGGCTATTTGGGGTCCTTTGTGGTTCCCCACAGATATTAGGAGGATTTGCTCTATTTTGGGGGAAAATACCATGGAATTTTGGGAGGGATTGCATTCACTGTGTCCACTGCTTTGGGTAGCATGGATATTTTAACAATATTAATTGTTCCATTCCGTGAGAACAGGATATCTTTCCATTTATTGGTGTGTTTTTCAATGTCTTCATCAATGTCTTCAAGTTTTCAGTGTGCAGGTCTTTCACCTCCTTGGTTGACTTTATTCCCAGGTGTTTTGTTCTTTTTGATGCATTTGTAAATAGGGTTGCTTTCTTTCTCTTTCTGATGGTTCATTATTAGTGTTTAGAAATGCAACTGATTTCTGTGTATTGATTTTGCAACTTTACTGAATTTATCTATTAGTTCTAATAGTTTTTTTGTGGAATGAAGTGGAAAATTGGAATTCAAAAATCCCACTGTTTCTACCATATCCAGGTCGTCCACAACACGGAGGACAGCGGCTCCTAATATAACCTTCCCACAGTGCCTCTAAATGACATGTGGACTTTGGGTGAACTGGATCTGGGTAAGGCTTGGCTTCTATATGGAAGTTTGATGTTTTCTCTGCTTTTCTGGCGTGCTGTTGACATACATGATGTTTTGAAAAGTAATTGACTTTCCAGTAATTTCAAACATACAACTTTACATACATAAAAACAAGTCTTGTACCTTGATTAAATATACTCCTAAATATTGATGTTGACATTATTAAAAATGGAATTGTTCTCATAAATTCTTTTTCAGATTATTTTTTGCCAGCGTATGCATATAAGATAGATTTTCATGAATTGATATTTTGTTCTATAACTTTGCTTATTAATTAGTTGATTAGCTCAAATAATTTCTTTGCTGATTATAGGTAGTTTTATATATAAGATGATGTGACCTATGTTCTGTGAAGAGACACGGTTTTAATTTTTCCATTCACCCATGGATGCCTTTTATTTCTTTCCTCAAGATTCTGGGTAGACCTTCCAGTACACTATTGAGTAATGGTGATGAAGGCCAGCTTCCTGGCCCTGTTCCTGATTTCAGGAGTAAATCTTTCAGTCTTTAACGTTGAGCATGATGTTTGCTGTGCCTTTTTGTACTACTCTTTTCCATATTGAACAAATTTCCTTTTATTCCTGCTTTCTTGAGTGTTTTTCATGAAATAACACTGGATTTTCATTGTAGATTTTTTGCATTAATTGATATGATTATGTGTTTTTACTTCACACCATTATTGTGGTTGAATACATTGCTTACTTTTAATATGTTGAGCAACCTGAAATTTCTGGTGTAGAGATACTTGCTTATGGCATTATCCATTTAAAGTTCTGTTGGTTTCATGTTGCTATTATTGTGTGATAGATTTTTACATTCATATTTATAAGTTGTACTGGGGTAGTTTTCTTGTTTTTTTCCTTTATTTTTAAAATCTTTTTTAAAATAGTGGTTTTATTTCATTTTAATTATTTATTTATTTTGGCCACGTCCCATGGCTTGTGGGATCTTAGTTCCCCAGTCAGGGATCGAACCCGAGCCCTTGGCAGTGAAAGCACAGAGTCCTAACCACTGGGCCACCAGAGTATTCCCCAGTTTTCTTTTTCAAGATGTATTTGTATAATCTGATTAGACTTGGCTTGGTGTAAGTGGTTTGGAGGGTTAGCATTAGGGCTGGGGCTGGTGTGAGGGTTGGGGCTGTGTATGGTTTATGGTTGCTGTTATGGTTTAAGTTTTATGGTTAATGAGTTATTTATGGGTATGGTTAATGAATATATTTTATGGTTTGGTTATGGTTATGGTTTTGCTTATTGGTTAAGGTTTATGGCTTTGGTCTCAGGGTGTTAGAGTTCTGTGTTAGAGTGGGTGTTAGGGTATGGGTGAGAATTGGGGTACAGGTAGGATGCGGGTAGAGCATGGGTTAGGGTAAGGTACAGGTTTAGGGTACGGGTTAGGCTAAGGTTAGGTCAGGGCTTAGGGTCAGGATCAGAGTTTAGGGTTAGGGTCCATGTCAGGATTAGCGTCAAGGTTGAGCGAGGCCATTGTTTTCTGCTCCTCCAGTGCTGGATTCTCATTGATAGATGAATGAAATGTCTGCTCTGGTCACCCAGTGTTTCAAATTGAGCTCAGCCTTAGTCAAGGGTTCTTAGGGCCTCAGAGGTCATGCAGGGTTTCCCTCCACCCTCCCTCCTGGGAAGAGTGATGCAGGCCCCACTCTGTCTGGGCAGCCCCAGGTCCAGCATGGCCCTGACATGCAGGATACTAAGTAGACGTGATGTAAGACTTGGTGCATCAGTCTGCCAGCCCCCAGGTGCTGCCTTTTTTTTTTTTTGTTAATTAATTAATTAATTTTGGGCTGTGTTGGGTCTGCATTGCTGCACGGAGGCTTTCTCTAGTTGCGGCGAGTGGGGGCTTCTCATTGCGGTGGCTTCTCTTGTTGCAGAGCACAGGCTCTAAGCGCGTGGGCTTCAGCAGTTGGGGCTCGCGGGTTCTAGAGCGCAGGCTCAGTAGTTGTGGTGCGCGGGCTTAGTTGCTCCACAGCATGTGGGATCTTCCCGGACCAGGGCTCAAACCCGTGTCCCCTGCATTGGCAGGTGGATTCTTAACCACTGCGCCACCAGGGAAGTCTGGTGTTGCGTTCGTGAGGGCTGGTGGGGCCCTCTTGGGACTGGACGGATCCTTTGTTCCATCTGCACGGGTGTCCAAGCAGGTCTCAGAACAGCCCTTGGCCTCTGAGCATCCAGGCAGGCACCCACGTTCCTCCAGCTCAGGTTAGCCTTGGCCCCTCCAGCCCCCGTGGCCAATTACTGAGCTGATTGCGTCTTTACTCTTTAAAATTAAATCACTCTCTCCAGGTGGGCGAGAAGTTTACTTGTTAACTTAGTTCCCTCTTCTCCATTCTTTGGCCACTGAATGAAGCCTGTGCTCTGTCGGTCTCAGCTTTGGTTTCGTTATTCACCTATTTGAACCAGAATGGAAAAAGGAAACGTTCCCTGTCGAGGCAGTGATCCTCAGCCAGGCTAGGGCCCGAGTAGGGTTTATATGACTTAATTTGGTAACAATGTGTAAGGGGATGGTGGTCTCTGCCTGTGGGGTGGTGGAGGGCACACCTATAGCCACAACACTGGTTCCGTGGACAGCATGGTCCCCTGTGGGCCTGGACCGTGTGCTCTCGTCCCCCTACGCCCGACACCACCTGACGGTCATGACGTGGTGACACTGGCTGCTGGGCGTCCAATCAGGAGGGACCCAGAGGCAGCTCCTGGTGCCAGACCAGACGTGTCTTTCCACAGGCCATGGATATACTTGGTCTGAGGACTTTGCTTTGTGTCTAGAGAACAAACTGAGCTGCTAGCAGCTGATCTGTGATGTGGATTTGAAACTCATGGGCAGGGCAAGAGCTCCCACTGGACACTGGCTCGGAAGCTTCCGCACGGGTGATGACCACACCAGTGCTTCCTGCCTGAGCCCTCCAGGCTTCCCGCCTGCCTCCTGGGGCCCCAGATACTGGGCTGATAGGGCTCAGCGGCTGCTGGGACTTGAGGTCCAGATGCTCCCAGGTTTGGGGTAAACATGCCACTACCCACTGGAGCCTCCCTTCTCTGAGGTTCAGGAAACAGGAGGACCCACCAAACTGAGCCCATCCCTGGGCTCTGCTGCAAGTCTGCTCAGATTTGCTCTCCTGATCCTGAAGACAGTCCTGCGGGAAACAGGGCCTGCGATTCCCATACTGATGGTGTTCTGTGGAGTTTCCATGGGATCCCTTTCTACCCTGTTCTGAGCAAATTACTAGTCAATCCATGCTACTGTCACCCGATGAACAGACTGGGAAGTTGAGACTCCAAGAAGCCTAGTAACCTACACAGAATCACAGATGTGGGAGCAGGAAGTGGGGTCTGTGCCCATCGCCTGCCCAGGGTGAATGAGTGCTCCCAGCAGGTTCCACGTCCCCCCTCTGCGGGGACTGGCTCACAGGGCCTCCTCTTAGGCGGATTCACTTTGCAAGCCTTCCCTTCAGCAAGATTCCTGTTACAAAACCTTCCTTTCATGGGATTCATCTCACAATCCTGTTTTTGGGGTCACCCAGGAAGTTTATATCACCCTGAAGCGTGTTCAGACTCACGTCACCAGACCAGCTTTCCTGGGTGATACTCACCACCTGCCCGTCCACTCCCAGCTGAGACCCAGAGATGCCCCCTTGGGCCCCAAGCCCCACGGCTCTGCCTGGGTGCCCACTCCCCTCCTGCCTGGTCCATCCCTCTCACGTCCCCTGCAGGGTCACCAGGAGCTCCCACTCATCCTGTGCAGGCTGTCCGCTCTGTCCTGGGGCGGCCTCCGTGGTGTCAGGTAGAAGAAACAAGAGGTACTGGTGGGGCCTCCCTCACGCAGCACAGCAGCTAGCAACCGCCTACTGACCTTGTCACTGTGGCTGGACCTAGATGGGGGTTCAGGGGGCCCGCAGTAGCTCCTGGTTGTCATCTCACGCCAGCACCGCCCACAGGGAAGTCGCTGAGCAACTCTGTGCTGGCTACATAGAGAGGACGCTCATTCACATGCTCCTCCCAGCCCCCGGGGCTCTCGTGGGCAGGCCCCTCCCAGGGTATGGAGCTCACCTGGGCAGGCACCCAGCAGCCCCCGGGGCTCTCGTGGGCAGGCCCCTCCCAGGGTATGGAGCTCACCTGGGCAGGCACCCGGCAGCCCCTGGGGCTCTCGTGGGCAGGCCCCTCCCAGGATATGGAGCTCACCTGGGCAGGCACCCGGCAGCCCCCGGGGCTCTCGTGGTCAGGCCCCTCCCAGGGTATGGAGCTCACCTGGGCAGGCACCCGGCAGGGCTGGGCACACAGGAACCGTGCACGTGGCCCTCGTTGCAGAGCACCCCAGCCCACCTGTTGGTCAGAGCTGACCCTGAGCACCTCAGAGCAGGACCTGAACTAACAAACAGCAGCTCCGACAGGTCTGTGACCCTGGGCTTCACTCTGTGCGGCCTCCCTCCGCCTGGTCTTCCGGTGGCTTCCACTGCAGCCCGGCACCAGGCCTCTGTCTCCACCCACCACCCCTCCTCTCCCTGACTCCTGGGTTCCTCTCATTAGGAGAGGGTCTTCTTGAAGTTGTTTCCTACTCATGAGCCAGTTAAAATGATTAGAAAATCAGCCAGAGTTGTAGCCCCATGTCAATCCTGATCCTCAGGACCCCACACCTGTTCCTTGGGCCTGGCCGGCACAACAAGGCCCGTTTTCTGCAATTCTGAGCCCCTGAGGGGTGAGGATTGGCTGACCTGGGCAGCCTGACCCGGCCGGCCAGCCCTCCCCAGGTGTGCCTGGGCTGAGGTCAATATAAACACCCGTCCCGGCAGCAAGAGCCCCTGCAGCTGTGCCTGACGCCATATTCTCTGCGCCGTCAGCAGTCTCGGGGCTGGGCTGGTGGGAGGGAGTGAGGGGTCACGGCCGTGAGGGTGGCCCGGTCTGAGTGAGGCTCTGCTGGAAGTTCTCCCCGGGCAGAGGCGAGGAAGCAAGAAAAGGGCAGTGGGGGCCAGGACAGGACGGGTAACTCGGGTAGGGGAATGGAAAGCTTCCAGAAGAGCAGCCGGGGCCAGGACCGTCCTGTGTGACATGCAGGAGCCCACGTAGCACGTGTGCTGTCGCTGGGGTGGCTGCAAGCCCTTTCCTCCAGCCTGTGAGGTCCTTGCACATATTCAGGCGGCTTTGCTGGGAAGGGTGGGTAAAGTTCAGGAGCAGCTGGCTTGGAGGTCAGCTAACGTTTACAAAGAGACGCCTCCGAACGGCCCAAGCCGCTTTCCAATGAGGATGCCCCTTGTGGGGGGCTGCTGGCAGCATGTGAGAAAACGCCCCGCCTCCGACCAACTTCAGAAATTTCCATCAGTGTAGCAAGTATCTTGATAGGTTTTCCTCTAACTAGTGGGTTCTTAATTAGCAACATGAATGGTGACATTAAATGTCCTCAGTCAGGATTGAAATACCCCCAACATGTACCGGTGTAAGAACCTCGGGAGGCAGTGTGCAACCCGCACCTTTAGGGATGGGCTTCCTACTTGACCCCTCAACGTTGTGGTGTCCAGCCACTGATTTAGGGTTTCTGGGGGCCCAATGCTGACTCTAAGGCTGAGTGGTGGTCTCAGCATGAGCTGGCGTTTGAGAAAAGTGTGATGAAGTTAAGTCTGACTTTCTGTGACAGCTGGGGAGGGGTTTGTAAAGCACCTTGGCTTTTAGGGCAAAGGTTTGTTACTGGAACAAAGTGTCCCCCCCAAAATGGGCTGAAGCTCAAGATGTCTCTGTCCCTTTCATGTGAGAGTCCAGGGCAGGTGGGCGGCAGGGCCCAGGCTCTGTTCCCCTTGTTTCTCCTCCCTGCTTCCAGGTGAGGGCTCCAACCAGCAGGGTGGGGTGACCAGGTGGGCATCATGCCCTCCGTCCTAGGATGCAGTCTGGCCAAGGCCCTCACCACCTCCACCTCTCCCCCTTGGTAACACGAGACACTGTGCCCCAGCTGTAAGGGGTGGGAAGGCTGGGAGGTGCAGGGTAGCTGTGAACAGGAAAAAGGGAAATGGGATCTGGTGGGCAGCTGCGTGGCTCTGCTGTGAGGGTCACCTGGACGGTAGCGCACAGACTCTGGGTCCTGTGAAGCGTCGATGCTTTGTGGTTCTGGAAGTCCTATAGGAGACGGTCCACAGCAGGTGAAGCTAATGCTCTCAGTGGAGGTGGTGAAGCCAAAGATCTCAGTTCAGACTGAAGGTGCCGATGTACATACAGGACAAGACCATCTCGTTTGAATGGACTTCAGGCACGTTTAACACGAATGCAGTCGTGTTAATGCCTGGCATCTTCTATCTTGTGCGTCTCCTCAGGGACCCCCTCCTCAGTTCCTGAGGATCCTGTAACTCCCGTACAGGGGGATGGAGAGTGGGCTCTGTCCAGTCTGAGCCCTGAGTTACCCTGCGTGTGAGTCTGCTCAGGACCGCCGTAACAAATACCACAGACTGGGCAGCTTGAATAACAGACCTATCATCTCCCAGTCCTGGATGCTGTCCGAGATCAAGGTGTGTGCAGGCTGGCTTCTCCTGAGGCCTCTCTCCTTGGTGCTTAGACAGCCATCTTCTCCCCAGGTCCTCACGTGGTCTCCCCCTTTGCCTATCTGTGTCCTAATCTCTTCTTGTAGGACCTCAATCCTATTGGATTAGGATCCACCCTAGTGACCTCATTTTTACCTTGATCGCCTCTTTAAAAATCCCATCTCCAAATACAGCCACATCCTGGGGTCCTGGGGGTTAGGGATTCAGCATGTGAATTTGGAGGGACATGACTGAGCCTATCCCATCCTCCTTAGGAGCCAACTGTGCCTCGGTCCTTCCTTCCCTCAAGTCACACGAGGTGATGTAGTGGCTCACGGAGAGGCCACTCGTGCACAGTCTGTGTCCCAGCTGGGGAGACCTTCTCTGCTCTCTCTGATCAGGCCGTGGCCGTTGCAGTCCCCTCCTGAGGTGAGCGGTTCTGGTGTTTCCTGCCGTGTCTCCTGGCCTGCTGAGGTGCTCATTGTCAGGGAACCCAGGAGCCAGCAGCCTCGTGGGGATGCCGGGGACTCTCAGGGCCTTGGCAGATGTCTCTCCCAGCAGATACCCTAGCGAAAGTGGGGAAACATTTGGGGGATTACAGGTGGGGGAGAGTCACAGTCTCGTTTATGCTTCAGAAAGACCACGTTGGGGTGGGATGTGAGGTGCACCGTGCGGGCAGGGAGTTTTGTCACGGCCTGGTGGAGGAACCAGGCACAAGATCGGGCTTGGGCCAGGGCTGTGGGCGTAGAGGTGAATTAGTGTGGGAACTGGCCACAGACTGTTGTCGAAATCTCGGCTTCCCTGTGCAACGAGGCCGAACAGAAATACAGAGACAGAGATTTTGGAGGAAGAGAGAGATGGCTTTATTTTTCTGCCAGGCAGAAGGGAAGACACAGCCGGCTAGCGCCTCAAGAACTGGGCCCGTCCTCCTTGAGAATCAGGGAAGGTTTTATACGTGGGGCTCTCGCAGTCCGGGGTATAGGATGAGGATCGAAGTAGTGAAGGTCTTGCATTCCTCCTTTTCTTTGCATTATTTCAAAACAGTCATAGTTGGCATCAGGCCGCCCGGTAATTGGGGTCCAGCAGTCTGGTAATTGTGTCCGTTTGCCTCTGGTTTACCGGCCGGTGACCTTGTTTCTGAAATGCAAAGACTATAGGGGGTGATTTGTTATGAGGGGCATATAGAATGTAAGTGCTGGACATAATAAGGTTAGGGAGTATGAGGCAGGGGATGTAACTCACACAGAGTTAGGGGTGATGGGTGCCAGAGGTAAATTACATAGTGTCAAGGAGTGAGGTTAGCTTTGTAAAGTACAAATCTAGTTACTACAAATTAGTGACAAAGTAAAACAAGGAGTGATGAACTCTTTCAGGCCAGGTTATGTTTCTTCTCTAGCCTGTTCGCTGTTCCCTTTGTTTTCCTTGTTCTCAGGGGAGGGAGAACTTCATGTCTATTTTTGCTGCAACAAGACTCTGGAGGAGCAGATGACAGTCAGTGGGGCACAAGGAGAGTGGGAGCCTGGGAGACCCCAGTGTTACCGAACAAAACTTGGGTCCGCTTGCCCGAGTGCAGTAAAGCCAGTCTACTGACACCGGGTGTGGTGAAGGGAAGTGCAGCTTTAATTGTAAAAGTGCCAATACAAGGAGAACAGGCGGCTTGTGCTCTAAATCCCCGAACTCCCTGAAGGATTTCAGCACAGCAATGTTAAAGGCCAGTTGAAGGAGGGGGGTCACAGGGTATGGGATCAGCTGGTGCACAGTTCTCTGGTTGATGGTGAGGTAACAGACGGTTAACACTCTAAATTCTTAGGCACCAGAAGTTCCGGGGCTACCTGTTCAAGATCATCAGGTAGTTAATTTCTTCCGTTTGGTGGTGGTTTTAGCATCTGTCAAACAACTCAGGAAGCGTGCATCAGATACTGTTATCCAGGTACTTCAGAGAGGAGCTCCAGCAGAGGATGTGGGGGAGGGCTCTGTCCTGGGAAGGCCCCATAGGGTCCTGCTCGGTTACACCCGGTGTCTGAGCTCAACAACCAGGGAAGGTGGGGTTGATCCTGGGTGTGGGGAGCTGCAGGATCCCAGTCCCCTGAGGGCCCTGTTAGCCCCCAAGGTGAGATGGGGGTGCAGTGACTGGACACAGGCGTCTGGCCTGCGAGAGGGGTCCAGGCTGGAAATGTCACGGGAATCATCGCAGGGAGGGAGAGGAAAGGCCAATGGGGGCAGGTAGGTCACAGCAGACTACGTGCAGGTGACTGTGGTCCTGTTGGAAGCAACTCAGAGCCAGAAAAGAGTGGCTGTCAGGGGCTCAGCTCCATTCTCTTGTTCCTTTGTAAAACCACTGTGTCAGAGTTTGAGACACTGCCAGGAGACGTCTGGGGCCAGTGCTGCCATGGCTTCATCAAAGGGGTCCAGGGGGAGCACAGAACCACTGCAGACCCCGCCCATGTCCTCACTGGGAATGAATCCCATCGGGGCTCCTGGGCTCACAGACTTGAGGGAACCTCTGTCCTCAGGACTGGTCTTCCTCCTTCCTCTCACCTGTTGGTCAGAGGCCCAGGAACCCCCAACCTGGCTCCACCCCCAGGGCCTGGATTCTGGGACAGCTTAGGGGAAAGCAAGACCCTCATGCTCCTTTATCTGCCTGGGGGCAAGAATGTCTTAAACGCTGCAATTGACTGATGATGGAGGGCTGAGTGTTTCCAGCAGGTATGGGTGGAAAGATGGGGCGTGAAGTTCCTATGTCTGCAGGGTCTTCCCAGCGTGAAGATCTGTGTGTTTCCCCCGGCCAGTCAACATCCTCCCAGGAAGCCCAGATCCAGGATTATGAGGGCAGAGGCTCTCCCCTTGCTTATCTGTAACTTCCCACTCCCACAGCAAGGAGCCTGGCTCCCACCATCTGCCAGTTATGTATGCATTGCTCCTTTCCAGGTTACACGTGCAGAGGTTTCAGAATTGTTAGCTACTACACCCTGGAAAGAACTTCGTAAAATAAAGCCCACTGTATATGTACGGTCCAGTTTGCCTTTAGTCTACAGATTCCATTCATTTCCAAAGGTAACTTAGGTCAGCACCTTTTATCCCATCCCCTACAGTGAGTTGTTTCCATATATTTCTAATACAGTTAGATTCTGTCACATTATGTATCCATCCTGCAACACTCCTACATCCCAAATAACTAAATTTGAATAGATTATGATTGACCCCTTGGGCTATACACATCTGTGGGCTTAGACAAATGCATAGTGACAGGTATCCATCCTAGAGTGTCACATGGAATACTTCAAACCCCCACCCCATGATCTGCTTATCATCTGTGTAGCTTTGCCTTTCCCAGAATGTCACCAATGGGGTCATACTGTGTGCAGCCTCCTCAGCCTGGATGCTTTCACGTAGCAGTATATACTGAGGATTTATCCATGTCTTTCCATAGGCTGATGGTGCATTCCTTTCTGCTGAGTAGTATTCCACTGCATGTGTATGGGCGGAAAAACAATTTTCCCTCTACTTTTCTAGGTTCTTGGTTGAGGCCCCCCTGCCCCTGAAATAAAAGACAGATTACCAGGAGAAAAGCAGAAGTTTAATTACATGTATACCTTCTGAATACAGGGGGGATAGCAAGGAAAACTGAGTCACTCCCTGAAATGGCCAAAACCATCCCCTTAAATACCGTCTTCAGCTAAAAACAGAAGAAAGATGCTGGGGAAGGGGGGGAAGGCCAGCTTTGGCAGGTTATCCTGCAAAGCACAGTAAACAAGGGTGTGAGTGTTTGCACATTTAAGTCAGGACTTCTCCAGTGAAAAGAGTTACTTAAGATTTAATTATCCTTCTATTTTTAGTGCAAAGAGGGACATACCCTTATAAATGGAGACTTCTCTATTGTAAATGTCCTTCATAAAATGGCAATCTCTGTTTTCTGAGATTGTTTTTTGGAATAAATTTATTATTTTATTTTTGGCTGCATTGGGTCTTTGTTGCTGCATGCAGGCTTTTCTCTGGTTGTGGCGAGCAGGGGCTACTCTTCACTGCGGTGCGCAGGCTTCTCATTGTGGTGGCCTTTCTTGTCATGGAGCACAGGCTCTAGGTGTGCAGGCTTCAGTAGTTGTGGCACACGGGCTCAGTAGTTGTGGCTCGCGGGCTCTAGAGCACAGGCTCAGTAGTTGTGGCGCACGGGCTTAGTTGCTCCACGGCATGTGGGATCTTCCCGGACCAGGGCTCGAGCCCGTGTTCCCTGCATTGGCAGGCGGACTCTTAACCACTGAGCCGCCAAGGAGGCCCTTTTTTTTTTTTTTTTTTTTTTCAAAGCAGACCAATAATCCTTTTGCCAGAGAGACATATTTTGGGGTGGCATATTCTACTCGCCTTGACATGGATATACCCCAATTTGCTTATGCATTCATCTTTTGAAGGATATCCTGATTTCTTCAAGTTTTTAGCCATTATGAAAGTGCTGTTGTGCGTAATTGCATCCTCATTTGCATTTGGACATAGATTTTCAAAGCAGTTGCCTAAATGCTGGAAGCATGATTGTTGGATCCCAACGTGAGACTTGTTTAGCTTTGGAAAAAACTGCCAAATTGTCTTACAAAGTGGCTGCACATGCATCCCCCCAGCTATGAGGGAGAGCTCCTTTTGTTCCTCACCCTCTAGCCATTGGTATTGTCATATTTTTGGAGCTTAGCAGTGCTAATAGGTGTGCTGTGATATCTCATGATTTTAATTTGTAATTCCCTAATGGTATATGATGTTGAGCTTGTTTCTGTATGACTTTTACTATCTGTATATCTTTTTTGGTGGGATGTCTGTTCAGATCATGCTGTTCACGTTCGCGCTGAGAGGAGCCCTGTCTCCTCAGGACCCGCTGGGGCTTTGGCTTCTGGGACACGCGGGGCTGAGTCTACACTGATGGCCGGGCTTCGGGACAAGCCGGGGTCGAGTCCACACTAACGGAAGCCGGGTCTCCTCAGGACCCCCTGGGGCTTCAGCTTTGGGACACTGTGGGGTCCAGTTCATGCTGACAGGAGCCTGGTCTCCTCAGGACCTGCCGGGAAGTGACGCCACTGAGGGAA
Source organism: Eschrichtius robustus (assembly GCF_028021215.1). NCBI lineage: Eukaryota > Metazoa > Chordata > Mammalia > Artiodactyla > Eschrichtiidae > Eschrichtius > Eschrichtius robustus. The sequence continues at coordinate 145,574,212 of NC_090828.1, forward strand.
AAGGTGAGGAAAAGTGGGCAGAAGGTTCCTGTACGTGGCTGACCGCCGAGGGTGTCTGTCTTCAGAGGAGCCAGGAGAGGAGGGGCTTGATGTGGAAAACTGGGTTTTTGGCCCCTTTTGTGTGTGGTGTAGACAGAGTGCAGTGTTGTTCTTTTGCGTGTGGCGTCCGGTTTCCCAGCACCGTTTATTGAGGGGACTGTCCTTTCCCTGGTGTATGTTCTTGGCTCCTTTCTTGTGAATTAACTGATCACATACCTGTAGGTTGATTCCTGGGCTCTCTGCTCTGTTCCTCTGGTCTGTGTGCCTGTTTTTGTGCCAATTCCACACTTTTTGGGGACTGTAGCTTCGTAATGAAGTGTGACGTCAGGGAGCGAGATGCCTCCAGCCCGTTCTCCTTCCTCAGGGTCGCTTTAGCTCTTCTGGGTCCTTTGTGGTTCCACACACATCTTAAGATTGTTTGTTCTGTTTCTATGGAAAATGTCATTGCACTTTTGGTAGGGATTGCATTGAATGTGTACATTAATTTGGCTAGGAGGCATATTTTTTTTTTAATTTTTTTTTTTTTATTTATTTATGGCTGTGTTGGGTCCTCGTTTCTGTGCGAGGGCTCTCTCCAGTTGCGGCAAGCGGGGGCCACCCTTCATCGCGGTGCACGGGCCTCTTCACCATCGTGGCCTCTCTTGTTGCGGAGCACAGGCTCCAGACATGCAGGCTCAGTAATTGTGGTTCACGGGCCTAGTTGCTCCGCGGCATGTGGGATCCCCCCAGACCAGGGCTCGAACCCGTGGTCCCCTGCACCAGCAGGCAGACTCTCAACCACTGCGCCACCAGGGAAGCCTGGCATGTTTTTTTTTAATTAAAAAAAAATTTCGGGCCACACCATGTGGCATGCAGGATGCGGGATCTTAGTTCCCCAGCCAGGGATCGAACCCGCGCCCCCTGCAGTGGGAGCGCAGAGTCCCAACCCCTGGACGGCCAGGGAAGTCCCACCTTAGAATGCATATTTTCACACTATTCTTTTTACCCATGAGCACGGGGTATCTTTCCATTTATTTTTGTCTGTTTGGTTTCCTTTATCAGTGTCTTCCAGTTTTCAGTGTGCAGGTCCTTCACATCTTTGGTTAAATTTACTCCTGGTTATCTTTTTGGATACAATTGTAAGTGGGATTTTTTTTTAAATTCTTTTTCTGATCGTTCATTATCAGTGTGTAGAATCACAAATGATTTTTGTGCATTGATTTTTCTTTTTTTGTATCCTGCAGCTTTGCTGAATTCATTTTTTAGTTGTAACAGTTTTTTGGTGGTTGAATATGGAAAACTAGAATTCAGAAATCCCACTGTTTCAACTACATCCAGGTCATCCACAGCACCCAAGACATAGTGGCTCCCAATGTAATCTTCCCACGGTGCCTCTCATAGTATGTGGACTCCTACGAGGGTGATTGGCGTCCCCACTGCGGGTGAGCTGGATCTGGGTAGGGCTTGGCCTCTATAACAGAGTTTGATGTCTGTATTTCTGGCGTGCGATGACATGGTTGTTTTGATAAGTACTTTATTTTCTAGTAAATTTCAAGTGTATAAAATATTTTAAATAGCAGTATCAAGTTTTCCACATTCACAAAATACTCCAGTTTATTTTACCCTGTGAGAGTGGGAGGACCGCTCTCCCAGAGAACCAGCACATAACCCCCAAATGAGGAATAATTATGGTTTCCACATTATAATCCTATCCACAGACCTGCTTCAACTTTCACCAGCTGCCCCAGCTTTGTGGAAATGTATTTTCCCATTCGAATACAGTTTTCTTTTCCTAGAACCATCACTGGGGCTTTTCCTCACTTTAAAAACCTTGCTGGATGTAAAGTGTACAAGATGAGCATGATCTGGGTGGTTTTTCTGTGTGGCTTCTTTCACTTAGGATGTTTTCAGTGTTTATCCACATTGTAACATTGATCATTATTTCATTCATTTTTTCCATCGTGATTAAAAACACATAACATTTACCATTTAAACCATTTTTTTTAAAGCTTTTTAAAAAAATTTATTTTATTTTTTATTTTGTGGCTGTGTCGGGTGTTTGTTGCTGTGTGCAGGCTTTCTCTAGTTGCGGCGAGAGGGGGCTACTCTTCGTTGCCGTGTGCAGACTTCTCATTGCAGTGGCTTCTCTTGTTGTGGAGCACGGGCTCTAGGTGCATGGGCTTCAGTAGTTGTGGCACAAGGGCTCAGTAGCTCTGGCTCGTGGGCTTAGTTGCTCTGCGGCATGCGGGATCTTCCAGGACCAGCGCTTGAACCCATGTCCCCTGCATTGGCAGGCGGATTCTTAACCACTGTACCACGAGGGAAGCCCCATTTAAACCATTTTTAAGTATACAGTTCTATGGCATTAACTACATTCACATTGTTGTAAAAATATCCTCACCATCCTTCTCCAGAACTTTATTTTCCCCATGTGAAACCGTAGCCATTAAACACTAACTCACCTCAACCCCTTGGCAACCTTATTCTACTTTGTCTTTGAATTTGACTTATCTGGATACCTCATACTAGTGGAATCATAGAACGTTTGTCCTTTTTGTGTCTGGCTTGTTTCACTTAGCATAATGATGTCAAGGTTCATCCACATTGTAGCATGTGTGAGAATTACCTTAGTTTTAAAGGTTGAATCATATCCCATTGTGTATATACTACACTGTACTTATCCATTCATCTGTTGAAGGATGTGTTGTGTTGCTTCCACCTTTTGGCTATTGTGAATAATGTTGCTATGAATATGGGGTACAAATATCTGTTCCAGTCCTTGCTTTCTAATATTTTGGGTGTACACCCTGGAGCGGAATCAAGGGCTCATACATTTTCCATGTTTTTGAGGAGCCACCATAGAGTTTTCTACAGCGACTGTATAATTTTACTTTATTCCTTTATATGACAGAATAATGCAGCTTATGGATCTACCTTATTTTGCTTATCCATTTACCTGCTGATGGACATTTAAATCTTTTCTACCTTGAGCTATTGTGAACAGTGCTGCTATGAATAATTGGTGTACAAGGTTTTGTTTGAACACCTGTTTTCCATTTTTTGGGTATATATCTAGGAGTGGAGTTGTTGAACCACATGGTAGTTATATTTTATATTTTTGAGTAAATGCTAAAGTTTTGTACACATAGACTGCACCATTGTACATCTCCACAAGTAACTTTTAAGGGTTTCAATTTCTCTACATTGTTGCCAACATTTGTTATTTTTATTTATATATTTTAAAATTTATTTTAAAATTTATTTTTATTCTAGTGTGTGTGAAGGGGCATCACACTGTGGCTTTAATTTGCATTTTCATCATGACTACTGACGTTTGACATCTTTTCATGTCCTTATTGACCATTTGTATGTCTTGCCTGAAGAGCAGTCCATGCAAGCCATTTGTCTGTTTCAAAAATTTTATTGTTTGTCTTTTTGTTGATGAGTTGTAAAAGCCCTGGGTATATCCTAGGTAAAGAGTCTTATCAGATATATAATGTGCCAATATTGTCTTCCATTCTGTGGGCTGTCTTTTTACTTTCTGGATAACCTCTTTTGATGCACAAAGGTTTGTAATTCTGAGGAAATCCAATTTATCTATTTTTTTCTTTCATTTCTTATGCTTTACTGTCAAATCTAAGAAACCATTGCTAAATTCATGGTCAGGAAGATTTAATTCCTTGGTTTATTTGAGAGTTCATACAGTCATCCCTCGGTACCCACTAGGCCAGGCTTTAGGCCTGGGGTTGAGTCAGTGTGAGGGTTCAGGGGTCACGGTTTAGGGTTATGGGTCATTGTTGGAGAGTCATGGTTGGAGAGTTATGGTAGAGGGTTGTGGTTAAAGGGTCAGGGGCGAGGGTCTGGGGCTAGGGTTGTTAGGGGGTTAAGGTTAGAGGTTAGGGTTCTTAGGGTAAAGGTTAGAGTTAGGTTTAAGCACAGTTGACCCTCATTGCCTTCCCCTCTCCTTCTCTCTGAAGCCTCCAGAATGGATAGGACTTGCCCAGGGTCAAACAGGAGTCAGGGAGCTGAGGTCAGTAACTGTTTTTCTGGCCTCCCTTCCCCCAGTCCTGGGCTCTGAGAGAAGAATGAAATGTCTGTTCTTGTCTCGGACTGTTTCTTATCCAACTCAACCTCTGTCAAGGATTAGGGAGGGTGTCAGAAGTCATGCATGGTTTCCTTCTGCCCTCCCACCTGGGAAGGGTGATGCCGGCCCTACTCTGCCTGGGCAGCCCCAGGTTCCAGCACAGCCCAGACAGCAGGGCACTCAGTGGGCATGTGTGGATTTATACAGGACTGGGTGCAGTGACCTGCCAGCCCCCAGATGCTGCCTTCTTAAGAGCTGCTGGGGCCCTCCTGGCACTGGAGGCATCCTTTGTCCCATCTGAGTGGGCATGAATAGATGATCACGTCTCAGGCAGGACAGCCCTTGACCTCTGACAATCCAGGTAGGCATCTGTGTTCCTCTAGCTCAGTCTAGCCTGGGCATTGCAGGCCCTCATGTACAGTTACGGAGCTGACCAGGATGCTGGGCAATTCAAGAACTACCTGGTCAGTGTAGACATTCCTTTGAGAAGTTTCAACTACCAACATGCATGTGGTTGAGAAAAAGGCCTCCTGCTCACAGCCTCATAGGCTGCCAAGAGAAGTAATAATCCTCTAAACGTTGGAGTGCGTCCCCGACACAACAACCATACAGCAGACCATGGCCCTGCAATCCTTTGTCCTGTCAGTCGTTAGAAACTTTTTTTTTTTTAATTTAATTTTTATTTATTTATTTATTTATTTATGGCTGTGTTGGGTCTTCGTTTCTGTGCGAGGGCTTTCTCTAGTTGTGGCAAGTGGGGGCCACTCTTCATCGCGGTGCACGGGCCTCTCATTATCGCGGCCTCCCTTGTTGCGGAGTACAGGCTCCAGACGCGCAGGCTCAGTAATTGTGGCTCACGGGCCTAGTTGCTCTGCGGCATGTGGGATCTTCCCAGACCAGGGCTCGAACCCGTGTCCCCTGCATTGGCAGGCAGATTCTAAACCACTGCGCCACCAGGGAAGCCCCCGTTAGAAACTTTTGACATTCATATTCATTAAGAATCAAAGATATGGAGGCAACTGGACCTCCCAATGGAAGGTTCACACTGACACTGCATTGTCTTGGAGAGCCATATGCAGCCATGTGGCCTCTGGAAAGCCTGCCAATTATGGGTTCCATGGCTTGGAATAATTCTTGAGCCTCCCATTACATCATTGCACAAGAGTTTCCTTACCACCCTAGCATTTGGTTTCTTCCTCTTAGTAAAGGAGAGAGAAGAAACTGGAAAAGGAGCAGTATTGTTTTTCAGGGATGGGCAATTAATATGGCCATGGAGATGGCATAACTCAAGGGCTCCCACCTCTCAGGGGCAGGAATGAGGTCTGTGTGTCTTCTGAGGGCACATGGGCTGTTCTGGGCCAGCCTCTGAGATGTGAGGACCTGATGCCCAAGGAAAGAGACTTGAGTTGACCACCACCAACGATCCTGATTTTTCAGTAAGTGAAAGAACTTCTTGCAGTCTTGGGAGGACAGTAAGAGCACTGGATGAGTAGCTGCAGCCCCTGACCCTGAGTGAACCCCTTTCTTCCTTTTGTGTCAGATTCTGTGCTGTGCAGTGAGCTGTCATTGACTTAGAATCTGTTGCTTTCTGCCAGCCAGCATCTGTTCTGAGGCCCAAGTGCCTCAGTTTTCCTTTGGGAATTACATCTCACCTGCTTCCAGTCCAAACAGTTGCAGAAGGATGAGCCCATGTTGCACCCAGCTCGAAGATGGGTTTACAGCCCACATCTAGCCAGTCCCACTTTCCGTCTTCTGGTGATGGGTCAAGGATGAGAATGCAACCCAAGCCAGATCAAAGGCATTTAAAACCATGACTTTCTTGGAATCCATGAAAAGGAGAAACTGTTTCTCGGAGAATGGATGGTGAGTGGTTGTCAGCCTAGAATTGCTGTTGGCCCAAGGGCAGTGAGAGAGCCTGTGCCTATGAATGGGGTCCCCCAAAGGCACTGAGCAGGACAAAGTTTTGGAGAGAAGCAAGGTCACACTGAGATAGCGTGAGCCACTGGACCTGCCAGGTCCAAACCCATTCTTCAACTTGCCACTTGCAAGTATTAATTTATTTCTACCCTTACAATAAATACTAATTTATTTTACTTCAGTAAGTGTGTCCAGTCGCTGGGAAAAGAAAAAGTCCTGGTTGATACATCTGAATCAATAATCCCTGATCCTTCCTCAGGTGTCCTCACTGGGTAGGCGTGGCTGGGGGAGATGAAGACACTGGGTGGGGTCAGATACTAGGGGAGCTGCCAAACAGCTCTGTCCCTGTTCCTTCCCTGTCCCGGGAGAGGCAAACCCTGGAACAGTGATAGGATAACCAGTATGGGGAAGAGGTTCCTCAGTGATTAACTGGTCTTTTTGTATTTTCCTTAATTTAGGGTTCATTTTGGTAATGTGTTTTTACGAAGAAATCCTCCTTTTCCTCTAGATTTCCAGTTTGTTACAGTAGGTTTCTCTTATTTGACTTTTAATCTTTCCTGTCAAATTTTCTACAGAATCATGACAAATAATGAACAAATATTGATACTTTATTATTAATTGAAGTCCCTATTCACATTCCCTTTGTTATACCTTTCCTTGTTCCAGGATCTCAAAGGACATGGGGTCATCATATCTATTTGGTCTCTTCTGGGCTTTGACAGTTGCTCAGACTCTCCTTGTTTCCATGACCTTGCCAGTGTGGAGGAGGACTGGTCAGGTATTTTATAGACTGCCGGGCACTGGGATTTGCTTGGTGGTTTTGTCGTGGTTAGACTTGGCTTTGAAAAAGCAGACCACAGAGGTGTAGTGCTTCCTCTTCACTATATATCAAGAGGACAGGCTCTTAAGGAAACTTCTCACTTATATTCTTAACTTTGGTCACCTAGCTGAAGTAGTGTGTGTCAAGTTTTCCCACAGTGAGGTTAATTTTTTTCCCATGTCCATCCTGTGTGCCTTATTTAGGAGGAAGTCATAATGCAGAACCCACACTTGAGGAGAGAGGGGTTAGCTTCACATCCTTGATGGACAGCTGAGTGGCTATATACATTGTTTAGAAGCTTTCTGCATAGGAGATTTCTATTTAACACCATTCATCAAAAACTATGTAATTTATTTTTACCAGTTTGGACACGTGAATAATTACTGTAAACTTTTGGTTATAATCCAGCACTACATTATTAGACTGCTTACTTAATTCTTGCTTTGGCTGTTGAGAGCTTTTTCCATTTGCTCCTGTTTTCATTTTACATAATTTTTCTTCTGTGGGTTTTAAAAATTTTTGGTACTTCTTTACTTTCTGATATTTTAAGATTATCCTGCTTCATATATTTACTGTCTCAGTCCTAGCATCAGCCCTTTTTTCAAAGAGCCCTTGTTCCTTTTATTAGAGAATGGTATTAAAAACTTACACGTGGGAGCTAAATATGCTCAGCTGACAGTGCATGGAAATATGTGCATGTATCCCAGCCTATGCATATACACATAATTATAAAGATTTCCATGTGGAACTATGTGTAGGCTAAAGAGAGTTTATACTGATATCTCCAAGCGGATCTGTTATGACATGGATATTGTAACCTTCTCCCTTTGTTTGACTGTAACATCCCACTCCAGTGGTAAGAAACCTGGCTTCCACCATTTGTCATTTATTAAATTCAGTGCTTGTTCCATTCGATTACTGATATAGTAGTTTTGGTACTGTTAGCTACTACCCCTCATGGAAAGAACACAGAGTCCACTGTGTATGTACGGCACATTTTGTCTTTGGCCTACAGATTCTGTACATTTCCAAAGTTAACTTAGGTCAGCCCATTTGTCCCACTACCAACAGTGAGTTTTTTCATACATTTCTGAATCAGTTAGATTCTTTGTTACATTCTGTATTCCAGTCTTTGACACTCCCATATCCTAAGTAGCTAAGTTTGAATAGATTGTAAATTACTTGTTGGGTTGTAAAAATCTGTGGGTGTAGACAAATGCATAGTGACAGGTATTCACCACTAAAGTATCATATGGACTATTTCAACCACATATTCCATAAACTGTTTACCATTGTCAGTTTTGCCTTTTCTAGAATGTCATATAAATGAGGTCATACAGTGTGTAGCACTTCAGACTGGATTCTTTCACTTAGCAATGTAAGTGTTAGATGCATCTATTTTTTTTTTTTTTTTTTGCACGGGTTGATGGTCCATTCCTTTATATCTCTGAATACTATTGCATTGCATGTATATGAGAGGAAAAATAGTTTTCCCTCTACACTTCTATGTTCTTTATTGAGATCTCCCTTGTAATGAAAAAGAGACGAACTGGAGAAAACAATCAGAAGTGTAATATATACCATGCGTACCTCCTGTATACTTGCAAGATACCCAGGAAAACTGAGTCACTCCCTGAAATGGCCCAAGCCATTACCTTAAATGCTATCTTCTGCTGAGAACAAAAGAAAGATGTTAGGGAATGGAGGAAGCCATTTAAGGGATGTTATTAGTCAAAGCCCAGTAAACAAGGGTATGGTTGTTACACAGATTTACATCCAGGCCTGTTTCATTGACAAGCTTTTTTTCTTTTAAACATTTATTTATTTGGCTGTGCCGGGTCTCAGTTGTGGCCTGTGGAATCTTTAGTTGCGGCATGCGGGCTCTTAATTGCAGCATGCGGGATCTAGTTGCCTGACCAGGGATTGAACCCTGGTCCCCTGCATTGGGAGCATGGAGTCTTAACCACTGGACCAGCAGGGAAGTCCCAACAAGCTTTTCTTGATATTTAGTCATCATTCAATTCCTGGTCCAGAGAGGGACATACCCTTACAAATGGAGATATCCTTAATAAATGTAAATTTACCTCCTAAAAGGGCATTTTCTACTTGGTTTTGAAAGATTCTCCTGGGTCTGCTGTTTATTAAATTAATCAGTCCAAAATAATCCTTTTGTCAAATGGGCATATTTTGGGGTGGTGTATTCTGCTCCCCTTGACATGTATGTGCCCTAATTTGCTTATGAATTCATCTACAGAAGGACATCCTGATATCTTTAAGTTTTTAGCCATTATGAATAGAGCTGCTGTGCATTACTTGATGCTAGTTTTGGTTTGAACACAGTTTTTCAAAGCAGTTGTCTAAATACAAGAGGTACACTTCTTGGATCCTAAGGTGAGACTTTTTAGATTTGGAAAAAACTGCCAAACTGTCTTCCAAAGTTGGTTGTACGTGCATTCCACCAGCATCTTGAGTATATTCTTGTATGTTTATTTACTGCCTGTTTATCTTCTTGGGCCAGGTGTGTGTTTCAATCTTTACCAAATTTTAATGGCGTTGTTGGCATAATTTGAGTACAAATCCTTTATCAGATATGTGTTTTGGAAATAGTTTCTTGCAGTTTGTGGTTTGTCTTCCGGTTTTCTGAATAAGGTCACCAGACCCAAAGTCATGTAGATTATCTCTTTTTTTTCTAGGACTTTTATAGTTTGGTAATTTAAATTTGTCTATGGGCAATTTTGAGTGAATTTTGGTTTAAGTTGTAAAGTTTGTGTCTACATTCATTTCATTATATATGGTTTGTAATTAATTGCTCCTTAAGCATCTTTTGAGAAGATACAGTGAGATACTTGGCTCTATTTCAGTTTGTATTTCCAAACTTAGTATATACAGTGGAACTGCCTTCCGGATGAGGCCTCTGGGTTTGTGAGTGCGGCGCTCCCGGCACTTCTCTGACGCCCCACAGGGGGCGCCGAACCCACCTGTCTGACCCCGGGGGCACAGGTGCACCCTGCCCACAGATTTTGCTCCGTGACAAGCAGACAGGAGCTTTGTCTCCTGTCAGGGCTTAGGCTTCTGGACCATGAGGCATTGTCCACACTGACAGCAGCTGGGTTTTTTCAGGAACCACTGGTGAGGAGACTCCACAAGAGGAAGAAATGAGCAAGTGTGGAGAATCTTCCTGTGCAGCTGACTGCTGGGTGGGTGGGGCGCATCTTCAGGGGCCTCAGGAGAGAAAGGGTTTAATGTGGAATACTGTGCGCTTTAGTTAGTTTTATGTGCCGTGTAGATGGTGACCAGTGTCGTTCTTTGGAGTCTGGTGTCTAGTTTTCCTGGCACTGTTTGTTGATGGCTTTGGGTAGAATAAACATTTTAATAGTAGTAATTTTTCTGATGCATGAGCATGGAATATTGTTTTCTATTGTGTGTTCAGTTTCTTTATCAATGCTTTATAGTTTCCTGAGTATAGGTCTTTCATGTCCTTGGTTAAATTTATTGCTACATAGTTTGTTCTTTTTGATGGAATTGTAAATGGGATTGCTTTCTTAATTTTTCTTGCTGGTGGTTCATTATTAGTGTATAGAAACAAAACTGATTTGTGTATATTGATTCCATATTTTGCAACTTTACTGAATTTATTTTTTAACATATTTTTTGAAGTAATGTGAAAAATTGCAATACTAAAATCTCAGTGTCTACTGCACCCCAGGTAATCCACAGGACCCAAGACATGGTAGCTACTAATATACTCTTCCCACGGTGCCTCTTAATACCATACGGACTCCTACAAGGGAAATAAGTGTCACAACTTTGGTTGAACTTGGTCTGGGTGAGTCTTGGCCTCTATAACAAAATTTGATGTCTGTCTTATCTGATTTTCTGGCATGATACTGACATGGTTGTCTAGAAAAGTAATTTACTTTCCAGTAATTTAAAATGTACAGAAAAGTTGCAATAATGGCAAAAAGTACTCACATTTGCCACTTCACACAAAATGCTCAGTGTGTTTTGCCCAAGGAACCAGCACATAACCCCTAAATGAGGAAATCCTGATGTCCACATTATAATTTAATACTCAGACCCACTTCAACTTTCACCTGCTGTCCCAACTGTATGAAAATGTCTTTTTCCATCCTGATCCAGTTTTCTTTTTCTGGAACCATTACTGAGTTTCCCCCTCATTTGGACAACCTTGATGGATTTGAAGCAGACAAGATGAGTATGGGATCTAGGTGGCCTTTTCTGTATGGCTTTTTTCACTAAGAATGTTTTTAATGTTCATTTTTATAACAAATATCAGCGCTACACTTTTTTTTCTTTGTCATTAAAAATGCAAAACATGACTTTAGCATTTAATTCACTTTACATATGCAGGTTTGTGGTATTAACTACCTTCATATAGTTGCACAAACAAGTTAAGTAACATGTGTACCTCCTGTGTGCATGGCAGATACCCAGGAAATTGAGTAACACCCTGAAACGGCCCAAGACATCACCTTAAATACCGTCTTTATCTAAAAGGAAAAAAAAGGAAGGCTATAGTTGTTTCTGTCTGCATTCATTTGATTGTATGTGGTTTCCAATTGATGTTGTATAACTAGTTGTGGAGAAGTCATGGGATAGGTGGCTTCATTTCAGTTTGAATTTCCAAATTTAGTGGATTCTGCAGGCTTGATACAAGGTATACAAACTTCATATTGGATCAGGGCATCCCATGGTGTAACTGATATTCATGGTTTGTTCAACAATTAAAGTTCTGTATGATATGAGTTCATCCCGGAGTAATCCAGGTTAGTTTCTGTTATACATTTGTCCCAGGATGAAAGGACAAGAGAAATAAGGCCTGATTTATAAAAGTGCCTTCAAACTAATTGATACTGAAGTATAGTTGACCTACAATGTGGTGTTAATTTCTACTGTACAGCAAAGTGATTCATATATACATACATACATATATACATATTTTTCATATTCTTTTCCATTATGGTTTATTACAGGGTATTGAATACAGTTCCCTGTGCTGTACAGTAAGACCTTGTTTATCCATCCTATATGTAATAATTTGCATCTACTAATCCCAAACTCCCAATCCATCCCTCTCCCCTGTCTTCCCCTTGACAACCACAAGTCTGTTTTCTATATTTGAGAGTCTGTTTTTGTTCTGTAGATAGGTTCATTTGGGTCTCATTTTATAATCCACATATAAGTGATATCATATGGTATTTGTCATTCTCTGTCTGACTTACTTCACTTTGTATGATAATCTCTAGGTCCATCCATGTAGCTGCAGATGGCATTATTTCATTCTGTTTTGTGGCTGAGTAATATTCCACTGTATATATGTATCACATCTTCTATATCCATTCATGTGTTGAGGGACATTCAGGTTGCTTCCATGTCGTGGCTATTGTGAATAGTGCTGCTGTGAATGCTGGGGTGCATGTATCTTTTCAAATTATAGTTTTGTCTGGATATGTGCCCAGGAGTGGGATTGCTGGTTCATATGGTAATTCTAGTTTTAGTTTTTGAGGAACCTCCATACTGTTTTCCATAGTGGCTGCATCAATTTACATTCCCACCGGTAGTGTAGGAGGGTTCCCTTTTCTCCACACCCCCTCGAGCATTTATTTCTAGACACTTTAATGATGGCCATTCTGACCACTATGAGGTGATAACTCACTGTAGTTTTGATTGGCATTCTCTAATAATTAGCGACGTGGAGCATCTTTTCATGTGCCTATTGGCCATCTGTATGTCTTTGCAGAAATGTCTATTTAGACCTTCTGCCCACTTTTTGATTTTTTTTCTTTTTTGAGTTGTATGAGCTGTTTGTATATTTTAGAATGAGGCCCTTGTTGGTTGCATCATTTGCGCGTATTTTCTCCCAAACAGTTAGCACAGATTCTGGAACGACTGGATACCCACATGCAGAAGAATAAACTTGGACCCTTACCTCCCCTCACCCCGTATACAAAAATCAACGCAAAATGGAGCAAAGGCCTAGATGCAAGAACCAAAATTATAAAACTCATAGAAGAAAACATGAGAGTAAATCTTCATGACCTTGGATTTAGTCATAATTTCTTAGATCTGCTACCAAAAGCACAAGCAACAAAAGACAAAATAGATGAATTGGACTTCCTCAAAATGAAAAACAGTTGTGTATAAAAGGAGCAAGGAATAAGATAATCCACCATCCAAAATGGCACAAGATGTTTGCAAACCATGTATCTGATAAAGGACTGTAGCCCACCAGCCAAGCCCCCGGTGGTCCAGTGGAGTGTCTGTGCGGCCCCTCCCGTCCTCGGTGATCAGGGGCTCTCAGGCCCCACAGCACCCGAGGGGTGGACACTGGTCATCCTCAGTACCCTCAAGGAGTGAGCGCTGGATGGTCTTGAGCCCAGATGCACTCCCATTACTGCCCTCAAAGGCTGACGGCTTCAGCATGCCTCCAGAAGGACACAGAGTATTTGCAAGTCTTTGAGAACCAAGAGAACCATCTTCACTTTTCTGAAAAGGGCATCTTATTATTTCACAGCATGACCATTTTCAACCTGGCTCTCAGGGGTGCCCTCCCACCTTCTCTATTTCTCTGAGAGTGGCCATGGTGGTTTGGCTGTCCCCAATCCCCACACCAGGTGACAAGGCCGGTGGGGCCAGATCCTGGTGGTCCTTAGCTTCATTGGAGACTAACCCAGACTCTCAGCATCCTGCTTCTCCCCATCACCAATCCTCATCTCCTCCCCTCTCTCTTTTCCTCTTGCTTTTCAGTCTCAGATTTACCTGATGGTCACCACTCACAGTTCCCGCAGAGCCCAGAGATTTCTCCTTGAACGAAAGGTTCTGGAAAATCAGAGGGATAAATAAAGAATGCAGCTGATTCCCGCCTTGTGCTGACGCCCAAGAGGGTGAGGAGAGTGAGTGTTTTCTCATTAGAATTTTAAATCCTCCAAGTAATAGATCATTTGGGGGGGGGCATCCGATATCTTCCTGCTCATTCTAATAATGTCATTCCTGTATTTTAATGTGGTAAGTAATTTAAATCATAAATATGCTGAGGGGGAGATCCATTTAAAAAATGTTAGAGGTAACTCCAAGGGATTTACAGTAAGTAATTTAAATCATAAATATGCTGAGGGGGAGATCCATTTAAAAAATGTTAGAGGTAACTCCAAGGGATTTACAGCAAACAAGGACACAGAACCCTGTGTCCAGACGCTGGCTGAGAGATTCCTACCCTGAGCCGCAGTCCCCTGGAGGGCGGAGTGGCCATGACTCTCCTCCCGCAGGTGAGCCTACACAGGCACATCCCACGTGGGACCACTGCATCACAGAATCTTAGAGTGGCCAATGGCAGGCAGCTGGCTAGAGATGCAGACAAGAGAAAACTGCCCAGCAGCCTGGGACAACCCCGGGGTGAGGCCTTAGGAAGGGCCAGTGTCAGAGCATCAGAGATAACTTGAAGAGAGTTCAGGCTGTTAGGGACATCGTCAGAGATATACTTAGGGACATATTCAGGGCCTTAGTTATGGACAGGATCAGGGCATTATTTAGTGACAGCTTAGACTATAAGGGACAGCGTCAGGGCCTAAGTTAGGGACAGTGTCAGTGCTTCAGTTAGAGATAACGTGAGAGCCTTAGTTAGACACAGTTCAGGCTGTTACTTAGGGATATCTTCAGGGCCTTCGAGCCAGCATCATGGCCATAATTAGAACCAGTGTCAGGGCGTTAGTCAGGGCCAAAACTAGGGTGTTAGTTAGGGAAAGAGTCAGGTCATTAGTTACAGACAGTGTCAGGGTTTTAGGTAGGGACAGCGGCAAGTCCTTAGTTAAGAAGAGTGTCGGGGCCTCACTTAGGGGCAACGTCAGGATGTTAGTTAGGGAGAGTCAGGACATTAGAATGTCAGGTTCTGAGATAGAGACAGCATCAGGGCCTTAGTTAGGGACAGCGTCAGAGACTTACCTAGGGACATATTCAGGGCCTTAGTTATGGACAGGATCAGGGTGATACAGAGGAATACCTAAGGGTATTAGGGACATCTTCAGGGCCTCAATTAGGGATAGCATCAGGGTGTTAGTTAGGGAAAGAGTCAGGCCATTATTATAGATAGTGTCAGTGCCTTAGGTAGAGAGAGCATCAGGGCCTTAGTTAAGGACAGCATCAGAGACATACTTAGGGACATATTCAGGGCCTTAGTTATGGACAGGATCAGGGCGTTATTGAGAGATACATGAGGCTATTAGGGACAGCATCAGGGTGTTAGGGAAAGAGTCGGCCGTTATTATAGACAGTGTCAGTGCCTCAGGTAGAGACGTCATCACAGCCTTAGTCAGGAAGAGGTCAGGGCCTTGGTGAGGGACAGGGTCAGGCCAACAGTGAGGGAAATCTAAGGCTATTAGGGACATCGTCAAGGCCTTAGATTGGGTCAGCATCAGGGCTGTAGTGTCGACCAGTGTCAGGGCATTAATGAGGGACAAAATTAGGGTGTTAGTTAGGGAAAGAGTCAGGTCATTAGTTACAGTTTCAGGGCCTCAGGTAGAATCGGCATCAAGGCCTTAGTTAGGAAGAGCATCAGGGCCTCAGTTAGGTTTAGCATCAGGACATTAGTTAGGGCCAGCAACAGGGCCTTCGGGACAGTGTTGTGAGGGCCTTAGTAAGAGACAGTTTAGGCCCTTAGTTAGGGACACTTCAGAGACTTTCTTAGGGATATATTCAGGGCCTTAGTAATAGAATCAGGGTGTTATTTTTTCACCGCTTAGGCATTAAGGGGCAGCATCAAAGCCTAAGTTAGGAAGGGTGTCAGCATCTTGGGGATAGTGTTAGGGACTTTGTAAGTTATAGCTTAGGCCATTAGCTAGGGACAGTGTCAGGGGCTTATTAAGGGCAGTGTCAGAGACTTAATGAGGGACATCTTCAGGGGCTTAGTTATGGACAGGATCAGGTCCATACTTGGGACCAGTGTCAGGCCGTTATTTAAGGGCAGTGTCAGGGCCTTGTGTAGAGACAGCGTCAAGGCCCTTAGTTAGGAAGAGGGTCAGGGCCTTAGGACAGGGTCAGAGACGTACTTAGGCACATCTTCAGGACCTTAGTAATGGACAGGATCAGGACCACAGTGAGGGACATCTAAGTCTATTAGGGACATCGTCAGGGCCTTAGATAGGTTCAGCATCAGGGCCGTAGTTAGGACCAGTGTCAGGGTGTTATTTAGGGGCAAAATTAGGATGTTAGTTAAGGAAAAAGGAAATCAGTTACAGACAGTGTCAGCTTCTCACGTAGAGACTTCAGGGTCTTAGTGAGAGCATCAACATCTCAGGTGGGAACTGCATCAGGCCATTACTTAAAGACAGTGTCAAGGCCTTAATTAGGGAGAGTGTCAGGGCCTCAGAGAAAACTTGAGGACCTTAGTAAGAGACACTTCAGGCTGTTCATTAGGGACATCATCAGGGCGTTAGTTATGGACAGGGTCAGGGTATTAGTGAAAGACAGCTCAGGCAGTTAGGCACACCGTCAGGGCCTTGGTTAGGGGCAGCGTCAGGGAGTAGTTGGGGAAAGAGTGAGGCCGTTAGGTAAAGACAGACTCAGGGCCTTAGAGACAGTGTCAAGTTCTTTGTTAGGGACACTGTCATGGCCTCAGTTAAAGATAACTTGAGGGTCTTAGTTAGAGATAGTGTCAGGGACTTAGTTATGGACATCTTTAGGGCCTCAGAGGTAATTTGAGGGCCTTAGTAAGAGACATTTTGGGTCATTAGTGACATTGTCTGGACCTTAGTGCCGTCTTCAGTACATCATTTATGGGCCGCATCAGGGCATTAATGAGGGACAGCTCATGTTATTAGGGACCGTGTCAGGGCCTTAGTTAGGGACTGTGTCAGGGCCTTTGTTAGGGAAAGAATGAGGCCATTAGTTAAAGACAGACTCAGAGCCTTAGATAGAGACAGCCTCAATCCTTAGTGAGGGAGAGTGTCAGGGCCTCAGTTAAAGATAAGTTGAGGGCCTTTGTTAAGGACAGCCTCCAGGCCTCAGGGCCAGGGTCACGGCCTCGGGACTAATTTCAGGGCCTTAGTTAGGGACAGCATCAGGGATTTAGTTAGCATAAGAGGCAAGACATTAGCTAGGGACAGGGTTAGGTTAAGGTCTAGGGATAGTGTCAGGAAATGAGCTAGGGATAGTGTCAAGACCTTAGTTACTGAGAGTATCAGGGCCTTATTTAGAACTAGTGTCAGGGCTTCAGGTAGGGCCAGCATCAGAGGCTGACTTAGGGAGAGCGACAGGTACTGAGTGAGGCCTAGCGTCAGGGCCTTAGCTGGGGACCCTGTCAGGTCATGACGTAGTAGCAGCATCAGGGCCTTGGCTGGATAAGCATTAGGGTATCTTTAGACATGATCAGGGCCTGAGTTAGTCACAGTGTCAAGGCCTCAGTTAGGGATAGTTTGAGGGCCTGAGTTAGGGACAGCGACAGGGCTTTCTTAGGGACGGTGTCAGGACCTTGGTTAGAAATGGGTCAGGATATTAGCTCAGGATAGTGTCAGGGTTTTAGTTATTGCCGGCAGCAGGGCCTATATTAGAGATAGATTCCGGGCCTTAGTTAGGGACAGTGTCAGGGCCTTAGTTAGGACTAGTCAGGGCCTTAGTTATTGAGAGCATTAGGGTTTCAGTTAGGATAAGAAGCAGGACATTAGCTCGGGACACAGTCAGGTTCAAGGCCAGGGAAAGTGTCAGGAAATGAGCTAGGGATAGCGTGAAGGCCTTAGTTATTGAGAGCATCAGGGCCTTAGTTAGGACCAGCGTCAGGGCCTTAATCAGGACCAGTGTCAGGGCCTCACGTACGGACAGCGTCAGAGCCTAACTAAGGTACGGCAACAGGGCCTAAGTGAGGCCTATCTTTAGGGCCTGAGTTAGGGACAGTGTCAGGGCATGACTTAGGAGCAGCATAAGGGCCTCTGTAGGATCAGCATTAGGGTATTCGTTAAAGACATCAGGGCCTCTGTTAGGGACAGCCTCAGGGCCTCACTTAGGGACAGCATCAGGGCTTACTTTGGGCCAGTTTCAGGACCTTGGTAAGACAAGGGTCAGGATATTAGCTCAGGATAATGTCAGGACTTTAGATATTGACGGCAGCAGGGCCTTAGTTAGAGACAGTGCCAGGGCTTGAGTTAGGACTAACATCAGAGCCTTTGTTAGGTACAGTGTCAGAGACTGAGTGAGGAGTAGTGTCAGGACCTTAGGGACAGTGTCAGGGTCTGAGTTAGGTGTAGTGTCAGGGCCTTAGTTAGGGACAGTGTCAGGGATTTAGTTAGCATAGGAGGCTCGACATTACCTAAAGACAACGTTAGGTTAAGGTCTAGGGATCGTGTCAGGAAATGACCTAGGGATAGTGTCAAGACCTTAGTTACTAAGGGCATCAGGGCCTAATTTAGGACCAGTGTCAGGGCTTCAGGTAGGGATAGCATCAGAGCCTGACGTAGGGAGAGCGACAGGGCCTGAGTGAGGCCTAGCGTCAGGACCTTACCTAGGGATAGTGGCAGGGCATGACTTCGGAGCAGCATAAGGGCCTCTGTAGGATCAGCATTCGGGTCTTCGTTAAAGACATTCTCAGGGCCTCTTTTAGGGACAGCCTCAGGGCCTCACTTAGGGACAGCGTCAGGGCTTACTTTGGGACAGTTTCAGGACCTTAGTAAGACATGGGTGAGGATATTAGCTCAGGATAATGTCAGGACTTTAGATATTGACGGCAGCAGGGCCTTAGTTAGACACAGTGTCAGGGCCTGCGTTAGGACTAGCATCAGAGCCTCTGTTAGGTACCGTGTCAGGGCCTGAGTTAGGAATAGTGTTAGGGCATTAGTTAGGGACAGTTCTGGGCCAGATTTAGGACGAGCATCTAGGCCTTAGTTAGGGACAGTGTCACGGCCTTGGGACTAAATTCAGGGCCTGAGTTAGGCACAGCATATGGGCTTCAGTTAGCATAAGAGGCAGGACATTTGCTAGGGACAGGGTTAGGGTAAAGTCTAGGGATCGTGTTAGGAAGTGACCTAGGGATAGTGTCAAGACCTTAGTCACTGAGAGTATCAGGGCCTTATTTAGAACCAGTATCATGGCTTCAGGTAGGGACAGCGTCAGCGCCTGACTCTGGGAGAGCGACAGGGCCCGAGTGAGGCCTAGCGTCAGGCCCTTAGCTGGGGACACTGTCAGGGCATGATGTAGGGGCAGCATCAGGGCCTTTGTTGCATCAGCATTAGGGTCTTAGTTACAGACATGATCAGGGCCTGAGTTAGTCACAGCATCAAGGCCTCAGTTAGGCATAGCTTTAGGGCCTGAGTTAGGCACAGCCTCAGGTCTTCACTTAAAGACAGCGACAGGGCTTTCTTAGGGATGGTGTCAGGACCTTGGTTAGAAATGGGTCAGGATATTAGCTCAGGATAGTGTCCGGATTTTAGTTATTGCCGGCAGCAGGGCCTATATTAGGGACAGTTTCCGGACCTTAGTTAGAGATAGTGTCAGGGCCTTAGTTAGGACTAGTCTGGGCCTTAGTTAGGGAGAGCATTAGGGCTTCAGTGAGGATAAGGGACAGGACATTAGCTCGGGACAGAGTCAGGTTCCAGGCCAGGGATAGTGTCAGGATATGAGCTAGGGATAACGTGAAGACATTAGTTATTGAGAGCATCAGGGCCTTAGTTAGGACCAGCGTCAGGGCCTTAGTTAGGACCAGCGTCAAGGTTTTATGTAGGGACAGCGTCAGAGCCTAACTAAGGTAAGGCAACAGGGCCTAAGTGAGGCCTATTTTTAGGGCCTGAGTGAGTGACAGTGTCAGGGCATGACCTAGGAGCAGCATAAGGGCCTCTGTAGGATCAGCCTTAGGGTCTTCGTTAAAGACATTATCAGGGCCTCTGTTAGGGACAGCCTCAGGGTCTCACTTAGGGACAGCGTCAGGGGCTTAGTTTGGGACAGTTTTAGGACCTTGGTAAGATCAGGGTCAGGGTATTAGCTCAGGATAATGTCAGGACTTAAATATTGACGGCAGCAGGGCCTTAGTTAGAGACAGTGTCAGGGCCTGAGTTAGGATTTGCATCAGAGCCTTTGTTAGGTACAGTGTCAGGGACTGAGTTAGGAGTAGTGTAAGGGCCTTAGTTAGGCTTGAGACTCCAGGACCTTCCCTGAGTTCCAAAGGGCAGATTCGAATAGTTGCTAATCAGGGAAGGGAGGGGATGCAGAGACAAGGGAGGAAGAGTCAAGAAACAATAGTGCAGCCTTGGGGCAGGATCCTGGTTTTACCTCAAGGGATACACTTAAGAGTATCTTTGGGCACTTTACCAACCTAAAACCCCCACAAAATAGAAGATTTTCGTGTTCTTCATTCCAGAGAAGCTCATCAAGAGACCATCTGAGGCCAGATTAAAGTGAGTTAAGGCCCTGCGCACACACTAATCCTTAGGATCAACTGTGTCCTTAAACCATTTCTGTAAAACTCCTCACCAGATCCTCCTGCATTGGGATGCACGGTTTTTGAGGGCATGAGTTTTCTGTGTCCCCCTTTGGCTGCCAAAGCAGTAAAGCTATTCTTTTCTACTTCCTCCAAACCTCTCTCTTTGAGATTCGATTTGGCACTGGTGCACAGAGGTCGAGTTTTCGACATCAAATTTAGTACCCAGTGTCGGACTGACTTGGGGATGGCCCCTGTGGGTCCCCTGACTTGATTGGACACAGATTTTCTCCACGCCAGCCTCTTTCGAGAGAGTGTAGGGTTGGAGAATTCCTTTAGAGGCCAGACCACGTGGGATCCTTGCCTGGAAAGGCCAAGCCCTAGTCATCCCAGCAGTTAGAACTCTGGGGCAGGAGTAGATGGTGGAAGAGGGACCACCCTAGCAGCTGCTGAGGCTGTCTTTGCCTTGAGGACATTCCTCTCTTCCTCCTGCCTGGACTGCCCCGAATGTCCTACTCCAAGGGATTATTTTGGGGAACCAGAAAAATAGCATTTGGGATGTTGCAGCACCTCAGCCAGCATGTGGTAACTCCCCTGGCAGGCACTCTGAGGTCCTTTTAGCCCTGTACATTTGGGGGAACCTTGGTTCCCATTTGGGTGACTTTTCATTCCAGGAAATCTCATTTGGAAGGTGCACCACTTGGACAGAGGTCACAGGCTAAGTTGAGACTTGGAAGCTGATTTGAGTCTTGTGCTGTTTGGTTTTTGGTTTCTGTTTGGTTTCTGGTTCCTTTGGTTTGAGGCTTCCATTGGTGGTTAGGATTTTGTTTTGTTCTTAGCCCGCATTTGAGTGTTCTATGGTTCAGACATAAGAAGTGCTTCTTCTTCAGTTCCATCTGATAGCCAGTGGGCAAAATCCTGGCAGACTGGTCAACCTATAGTTGTAAACCTAAGACTAAGAAAAGAATGAAATTCTATTGTAAGTTTGTCTGGCCAGTGTATGGATACATTCTTGAAAAATGCGGAAAGGTGGTCTTTGAATGGTAGCCTAAATGACTATACTATCCTTCAGCTAGTTATTTTGTCACAGGAAGAGAAAGACAGAAGAAGTTCTGTATGTTCAAGCATTTATGAAGCTACGTAATAAAGAAAGTGAGCAGCTAGGTAACAGGCTGATGGTACAAAGAGAAAAGAAAGTCACTTTGTACTAGAGCTGGTTGTGCCTGAATGTGGAAAAAAAATAAGGGGCAACATAAGATGGATACAGAAGTGATGAACATTTGTGAAAAGGGAACACTGAGGAAAGAGTTGTGCATGACCGGGATTTTCTAAGATGGATTTTGTTGGAAGTGGGTTAGGGCAAGCCTGGATTTGGTTTCTCCCTCCAGAGTTTTCTTGGAATGCTGTTTTTGATTGTGGACAGCTTGTGAGTTTCTTTGCCTGTGTCTGTGATCTGTATTTTTGTTTGAAATTTCTTTACTTTGGTTCAGTGAATGAGTGTTGTTTGGCCAATTCTAACAGTTCTTTTGATCTCCAGCTAACTTGGAGATGCTTTAGAAGGCCCTTGAGCCATCTCAGAGAGAAATGTTTGATTAGTATGTTAAATTACATGGAATTCCTAAAAATCTAGTATGTCCTGGTAAAATTTGATCAGTCATAATTCTAGTTACTTTAAAATGTTGTATGTCACAGCAATAGTGGTTTCTTTTGTCATTTACATTGTGATCAAATGTTTAACCATGACCTTTTAAGTCTTTATGTGATTTATAGATAGTTACTGTTGTGCTCTAACACTTTGCAAAACTGCTCCATCTTCAAGAAGATCTATGTGAAGGACCTTTTGGCAAGCACAGGTCTCTGATAAATTTCATATCATAATGCCAAACTGGGTAAGAAATGAAAAATCTTAATGGAGAATCGGATGGCTTCATAAAAAGTTAACAAAAGGATTGGTTACTGAGTGAACTGGTGAATATGGTTATAATGTTTTTTTTTTTTTGTTACTGGCTTTGATCTGTGTTTCCCAGACACAGGGAAGCCCTTCACCTGAAGCTACTTAGGACTTGGAGCAATTGGGTAAATGACACCTCTGTATTGAAGTGTGTATTTATGAAAGTTACTGTGTTGGTTTCATTTTGCCCTGATGTTTAAGAGGAAAGGAAAATTACCTAGTGAAGTTATCAGAATGTAATTACTCATGATGTATCACTGTTTGCTTTAGGTCTACTGCTAAAAGCACATGTACAATGCTTGTGTGACAATTGGGTATGAATAATAAAATGTATGGCCTATATAAAGCGTTTTCTCATTAACATACCACTGAGCATGTTCACGATACCTGATCAGTATTCCCCCAATGTGGATTAACTAGGCAAATATAAAGGAGGCCTAGCGCTGAGGGCCATGATCTACACCTGGGCCAAACAGCTGAATCATTCTGGCACTGACGGATTGACATTTTGATCATCAATGCTTTCTATTGAAAGACTTGTAATAAAAAAGGAAAAAAACTCTTCACGTATTGAGGTGTGAGGAAGTCACTCTGGCTTCTACATGGTTTAACTTAAATTTTACTGACCAAAGTGGCCTGTTTTTTGGCCTTTTGGATATGAATTGTACATCTGCTTTGGCATTGAGGAGGGGAATGCATTTGACAGTCAAAAAGTAACTATGGTTCAGACATCCAAGATAAACCTAAGTGACCATTGTAGATGTGATTTAGATGCGTTCCTGTATTTTTTTTTTGTTTTTAAGTTTTTTTTTTTTGGATGTGGACCATTTTTTAAGTCTTTATTGAATTTGTTACAATATTGTTTCTGTTTCATGTTTTGGTTTTTAGGCCACGAGGCATGTGGGATCTTAGCTCACCATCCAGGGATCAAACCGGCACCCCCTGTGTTGGAAGATGAAGTCTTAACCACTGGACTGCCAGGGAAGTCCCCGCATTCCTGTATTGTTCAACTTGAATTTCTGAGCTATATCAGACTCGGGATGCCACTAGCCATTCTCAAAACAATGTCTGCTGGTAGCTGCAACCGTACGTTTTCAAGGACTCCTCTCTTAACTATCAAATTTCAAACAATGATGTTAGATCAGATACTAATAGAAAGATGAGACATATGTGTAGTGGTCAATAGCTCCTGTTATGGATACATCAATACTACATCAGAAGTTAAAACCTACTTAGGTAGAATTAGACAACTGGCTGCAAAGTCTCTCTGAAGTGCCAGTTCCAGACCAGGTTTCAGACTTAGTCTCCTGAATTCCTAAGGGAATGAGATCTATTTTTACTGTTAAAATTTCAGTTGTTACCCCTCCTATTTTAACTGGATTGGTTGCACCAAAATGGGGGACCAAGGGACTGAGATCTTAATCATACGAGTCTCAGGTACAGGACTTGGAACTCAAATATTTCTAACTTGGTATCCATTCCCCTAGATTTAGGCAGGACTGTGCCCCCATTTAAGCGAGAAGTAGCCAGAGCGGCCATCACCCTGTTCCTTGAAGGATGTGGGGAAAGATAAAAGTGAAGTGGGGATTAAAACCGAGTCCCCTTAAAACCCAGTTCCTGTGCCAAGTTTATGATTAATGTCTCAACCTGAAATGATTATTCCTTTTCTTGTCAAAAATCTGTTCTCCTCAAGATTGAGGAGTATCCAGAAGAGGAGGAGTGAAACTGAGAGGGAGTCTGTGGTCTCCTGGGCACAGAAGCCTTTCTGTGTGCCTCCTAACTTGTTTGTAGGGAATAGACTAGAGACTCCAGGACCTTCCCTGAGTTCAAAAGGGCAAATTCGAACAGTTGCTAATCAGGGAAGTGAGGGGATGCAGAGACAGGGAGGAAGAGTCAAGAAACAATAGTGCAGCCTTGTGGCAGGATCCTGGTTCTGCCTCAAGGGATACACATAACAATATCTTTGAGCTCCTTAAAGAACTAAAACCCCCAACAAGTGGAAGATGTTAGCATTCTTCATTCCAGAGGAGCTCATCAAGAAACTTACCTGAGACCAGATTAAAGGAGTGCAGGCCCTGCATACACACTGATCCTTATGAGCAACCACACCCTTGAACCATCGCTCTAAAACACCAAATCCTCCCGCATTGGGACACACAGCTGTTGAGGGCACGAGCCTGCTGTGTCCTCCATTGGCTGGCAGAGTGATAAAACTAATCTTTTCTATTTTTCCGAAACACTGTTCTCAAGATTTGATTCAGAACCGGTGCAGAGAGACTGATTATTCAGTATCAGTTAGGTCCAGAGTCAGGCAGTTAGTTAGAAACAGTGTCAGGTCTATAGTTATGGAAAGCCTCAGGGAATTAGGGAGGGAGAGAGCAAGATTTTACAGACAGCATCAGATCCTGAGCTGGGGAGAGTGTCAGGGCATGACGTAGGACCAGCATCAGGACTGTAGTTAGGATCAGCATCACGGTCTTAGTTAAAGTTATTGCCAGGACCTGAGTTAGGCAGTGTCAGGGCCTGAGTTAGGGACAGCTTCAGGGCCTGAGTTAGGGACAGAGTCAGGACCTGAGTTAGGGACAATATCAGGGACTGAGTGAGGCCTAGTGTCAGGGTCTTAGCTAGGATCAGCATCAGGGCCTTAGTTAAAGACATTATCAGGGCCTGAGTTAGGTACAGCAACAGGACTTCAAAGGGACAGCCTCAGGGCCACACTTTGGGACGGCATCAGGACTTTAGTCAGGACAGTGTCAGGACCATGGTAAGAGATGGATCAAGATACTAGCTTAGGATAGTGTCAGCACATTGGATATTGACGGCAGCAAGGCTGACTTTAGGGACAGCTTCAGGGCCTTAGTTAGGGACAGCGTCAGAACCTGAGTTAGACCAAACATCAGGGCCTAAGGTAAGACGAGGGTCAGGGCCTTTGTTAGGGACAATGTCAGGGCCAGGGTTAGGCCTAGCATGAGGGCCTGAGTTAGGCTGGGCGTCAGGGCCTTAGTTAGGGACAGCCTCAGGGCCTCACTTAGGGACAGTGTCAGGGCTTACTTAGGGACAGTGTCAGTACATTGGTAAGAGATAGGTCAGGATATTAGCTCAGGATAGAGTCAGGACTTTAGTTATCGACAGCAGCAGGGCCTTAGTTAGGGACAGTGTCAGGAGCTTAGTTAGGACTAGCATCAGAGCCTTTGCTAGGTACAGTGTGAGGGACTGAGTTAGGAGTAGTGTCAGGGCCTTAGTTAGGGACAGTGTGAGGGCCTGAGTTAGGACAAGCATCCAGGCCGTAGTTAGGGACAGCGTCAGGGCCTTGGGACTAATTTCAGGGCCTTAGTTAGGGAGAGCATCAGGACTTTAGTTAGCATAAGAGGCAAGACATTAGCTAGGGACAGGGTTAGGTTAAGGTCTAGGAATAGTGTCAGGAAATGAGCTAGGGATAGTGTCAAGACCTTACTTACAGAGAGTATCAGGGCCTTACTTAGGGCTAGTGTCAGGGCTTCAGGTAGGGACAGCATCAGAGCCTGACTTAGGGAGAGCGACGGAGCCTGAGTAAGACCTAGCGTCAGGGCCTTAGCTAGGGACAGTGTCAGGGCATGACTTAGGAAGAGCATCAGGGTCTCAAAGACATTTTGAGGGTCTGAGTTAGGTACTGCGTCTGGGCCTGAGTTAGGGACAGACTCAGGGCTTCACTTAGGGACAGTATCAGGGCTTACATAGGGACAGTGTCAGGACCTTGGTAAGAGATGGGTCAGGATATTAGCTCAGGATACTGTCAGGCCTTTAGTTATTGCCGGCTGCAGGGTCTGTATTAGGGACAGCTTCCGGGCCTTAGTTAGAGACAGTGTCACGGCCTTAGTTAGGACTAGTCAGGGCCTTAGTTAGGCAGAGCAATAGGGCTTCAGTTAGGCTGGGAGGCAGGACATTAGCTAGGGACAGGATGAGGTTAAGGTCTAGGGATAGTGTCAGGAAATGACCTAGGGGTAGTGTCAAGACCTTACAGTATCAGGGCCTTATTTAGGACCAACGTCAGGGCTTCGGGTAGGGACAATGTCAGAGCCTGACTTAGGGAGAGTGGCAGGGCCTGAGTGAGGCCGAGCGTCAGGGACTTAGCTAGGGACAGTATCGGCATGACTTAACGAGTAGCATCAGGGCCTTCGTAGGATCTGCATTAGGTTCTTAGTTAGGATAAGAGGCAGGACACTAGCTAGGGACAGAGCCAAGTTACGGGCTAGGGATAGTGTGAAGACCTTAGTTATTGAGAGCATCAGGGCCTCATATCGGAACAGCGTCATGGCCTTATTCAGGACCAGTGTCAGGGCTTGATGTAGGGACAGCTTCAGAGACTGACTAAGGTACAGCGACAGGGAATACCTGAGGACTCTCTCAGTTAGCACCTGAGTTAGGGACTGTGTCAGGGCAGGACTTAGGAGGAGCATAACGGCCTCGTTAGGATCAGCATCGGGGTCTTTGTTAAAGACATTATTAGGGCTTCTGTTAGAGACAACCTCAGGGCTTCACTTAGGGAGAGTGTCAGGGCTTATTTAGGGACAATTTCAGGAACTTGGTAAGACATGGGTGCAGAAATTAGCTCAGGATAGTGTCAGGACTTTAGATACTGACAGCAGCAGGGCCTTAGTTAGGGACAGTGTCAGGAGCTTAGTTAGGACTAGCATCAGAGCCTTTGCTAGGTACAGTGTGAGGGACTGAGTTAGGACTAGTCAGGGCCTTAGTTAGGGAGAGCATTAGGGATTCAGGGAGGATAAGGGGCAGGACATTCGCTCGGGACAGAGTTAGGTTCCAGGCCAGGGATAGTGTCAGGAAATGAGCTAGGGATTGCGTGAAGACCTTAGTTATTGAGAGCATCAGGGACGTAGTTAGAACCAGCGTCAGGGGCTTAATCAGGACCAGTGTCAAGGCTAGATGTAGGGATAGCATCAGAGCCTAACTAAGGTACAGCAACAGGGCCTAAGTGAGGCCTATCTTTAGGGCCTGAGTTAGGGACAGTGTCAGGGCATGACTTAGGAGCAGCATAAAGGCCTCTGTAGGAACAGCATTTGGGTCTTCGGTAAAGACATTATCAGGGTCTCTGTTATGGACAGCCTCAGGGCCTCACTTAGGGACAGCGTCAAGGCTCACTTAGGGACAGTTTCAGGACCTTAGTATGAGATGGGTTAGGATATTAGCTCAGGATAGTGTCAGGACTTTAGATATTGACGGCAGCAGGGCCTTTGTTAGGGACAGTGTCAGGACCTGAGCTAGGTGGAGTGTCACAGCCTTAGTTAGGGACAGTGTCACGGCCTTAGTTAGGGCTAGCATCAGAGCCTTTGTTAGGTATCATGTCAGGGCCTGAGTTAGGAGTAATGTCAAGAACTTAGTTCGGGACAGTGTCAGGGCCTTAGTTACACCTAGCATCAGAGCCTTCGTTAGGTATCCTGTCAGTGCCTGGGATAGGAGTAGTGTCAGGGCCTTAGTTAGGGCCAGTGTCAGGGCCTGAGTTAGGAGTAATGTCAGGGCCTTAGTTATGGCCAGTGTCAGGGCCTGAGTTAGGTGTAGTGTCAAGGCCTTAGTTATGACAGTGTCAGGGCCATAGTTAGAACTAGCATCATAGCCTTTGTTATATATTGTATCACGGCCTGAGTTAGGAGTAGTGTCAGAGCCTTAGTAAGGAACAGTGTCAGGGCCTTAGTTAGGACCAGCATCAGAGTCTATGTCAGGAATTGTGTCAGAGCCTCAGTTAGGAGTAGTGTCAGGGCCTTAGTTAGGGACAGTGTCGGGGCCTGAGTTAGGTGTAGTGTCAGGGCCTTAGTTAGGGACAGTGTCAGGGCCTTGGGTAGGACTAGCATCAGAGCCTTTGTTAGGGACAGTGTTAGGGTCTTAGGATTAGTGTCAGGTCCTTCTGTTAGGTACAGTGTCAGGTCCTGAGTTAGGAATAGGGGTAGGGCCATAGTTAGGGACAGTATCAGGCACTGACTTAGGTATCAGTATCACGTCCTTGGGACTAAATTCAGGGCCTGAGTTAGGCACAGCGTAAAGGCTTTAGTTAGCATAAGAGGCAGGAGGTTAGCTAGGGACAGGGTCCGGTTAACGTGTAGGGATAGGGTCAGGGAATAACCTAGGGATAGCGTCAAGACTTCAGTCACTGAGAGGATCAGGGCCTTCTTTAGAACCAGTGTCAGGGCTTCAGGTAGGGACAGCGTCAGAGGCTGACTTAGGGAGAGCGACAGGGCCTGAGTGAAGCCTAACGTCAGGGACATTTTCAGGGCGTGACTTAGGAGCAGCATCAGGGCCTTTGTAGGGTCAGCATTAGGGTCTTAGTTACAGACATGACCAGGGCCTGAGTTAGGAGGAGTTTCAGGGCCTTAGTTAGGACTAGCATCAGAGCCTTTGTTAGCTATTGTGTCAGGGACTGAGTTAGGGACAGGTTCGTGGCCTTTGTTAGGACTAGGTTTAGGGATAGGGTTAGAGTTAGGGTTTTAGGGTTGGGGCTAGGGTTAGGGTTAAGGGTTAGGGGTTAGGGTTTAGGCTTTAGGGTTTAAGGTTAAAGGGAGGGTGAGGGTTAGTGTTAGAGGGTTAGGGTTACATTTCCAGAGCACTCGAACAGCATCAAGACCACATTTCTAGCCAGTGCGACGTGCCATGGAAATGTTCGTCATGGCCCCGTCTGAGCTGCCACGAGAAAACACTCTGCTTAGGATTCTTCAGTGACCGCATACCTGAAGTCACCTTACTCAAGGAGAAAGTCAGCATCCTACCATGTTCTGTCGCTCACGGGAAACCCAACGTGAGCACTTGCCTCAAGGTAAGGCCCTGAATTGCCGTGCAGAAGTGGAGGCGTGCTGCAGTTTTAAGGAGGCCGTAGCCGCTGCTCAGCGTTAGTTTATTTATTTATTCATTTGTTTATCTATCTGTCTATCTATCTATTTATTTATTTAATTTATCTTTTTTTTTTTTTTTTTTTTTACTGTGTTGGGTCTTCATTGCTGCATGTGAGCTTTCTCTAGTTGCAGCGAGTGGGGGCTACTCTTCGTTGCGGTGCGCGGGCTTCTCATTGGCGGTGGCTCCTCTTGTTGTGGAGCAGAGGCTCTAGGCACGCGGACTTCAGTAGTTGTGGCATGCGGGCTCAGTAGTTGTGGCTCCCGGACTGTAGAGCGCAGGCTCAGTCGTTGTGGAGCACGGGCTTAGTTGCTCCGCAGCATGTGAGATCTTGGTGGACCAGGGCTCGAACCCATGTCCGCTGCATCGGCAGGTGGATTCCCAACCGCTGCACCACAAGCGAAGCCCCTGCTCTGCATTATGTTAACGTCAGTACGCTTTGCAGGACATCTAGGAGCCTCGCGTGGGCGCCGTATTCCCTGCAAGAACACAGAGTACCCACAGGCCCCAAGGGGCCCGCTAAGCCACATCCAGGCCCATAAGCCCTTCGGAGCCACTCTGTGTATGCCGAGTGTAGGGCAACAGACTGCACTCTTTCTTGGGACAGCTTGATTTCCTGAACACTCCCCCAGGTTGACGAACACCTTTCTAGCAGGTCCAACATACCGTGCAAGTGTGACTCATTGCCCTAGTCTAAGCTGCACTGAGAATAACCCTCGGCTTCGCATTCGATCTGGGACACCCTGCCTGAAGTCACCCTGCCTCCAGGAGAATGTCAGCTTGCGTTCCGACTGCAATTAAAGCCCAGTTCCTCGTGTAACACTGCAGGCTTTGGAAGAGCCACGGGCCTGGAGGCCTAGCTGGGGATTTCCTTGGTTGAGGCAGTTCGCTAGATGCAGAACACCCTGCTTCGAGGAGTTGATTCAGGGAAGGAACCACTGGGTGACCTGTGTCTCTTTGGACTTGTTAGAAAGCACAGGGATGTATGCTGCGTGTGCCCGTGGAAATGGGGGCCTGATGGAACTAGCCTTGCTTTCCCATTTTGAAAGCTCCATTCATGCTGCCTTGAAGCTACCTGAAATTGAGTGCTGTTGACAGGCCACTAGCCACCGTAGGCATGGCTCTGGGAAGAAAATGAGTTTTCTCTAGGTAAGCCGGGTGCTTCGATGGCCCGGGTGGAGCTCATCCTGCCACGCTCTAGAGCTAAAGGGAAACTCAACGTGAGTACTGGCCTCGAGGTAAGTCCCTGAGTCGCCGCGCAGAAAGGGTGGCATGCAGCTGTTTCCATGAGGTCTTAGTCGCTGTTCTGTTTTATTATATCTTATTATTTTTCTTTTTTATTGTTTTCTTAAGATTAATTGATTGATTGATTGCTGTGTTGGGTCCTCGTTTCTGTGCTACGGCTCTCTCCAGTTGCGGTAAGTGGGGGCCACTCTTCATCGCGGTGCTTAGGCCTCTCACTGTCGCGGCCTCTCTTGTTGCGGAGCACAGGCTCCACAGGCGCAGGCTCAGTAGTTGTGGCTCACGGGCCCAGTTGCTCCACGGCCTGTGGGATCCTCCCAGACCAGGGCTCGAACCCGTGTACCCTGCCTTGGCAGGCAGATTCTCAACCACTGCGCCACCAGGGAAGCCCCTGTTCTGCTTTATTTTAAAGGAAGTACCTTTTCCAGGACTCCTAGGCCCCTCGGGTGTGCATCCTTTTCCCTCCAAGATCAGTGAGTACCTCCAGACCCCTGTGGGCCTGCTAAGCAACATCGCGGCCCAATGGTCGGTCTCTCGGAGGCCCTCTGTGTATGCCGAGTGATGGGCAACACCCTGCACGTTTCTTCAAGAGAGCTACATTTCCAGAGCACTGGAACAGCCTCAGGACCACATATCTAGCCAGTGCGACATGCCATGGAAGTGTTCGTCATGGCCCCCGTCTGAGCTGCCATGAGAAAACACTCCGCTTAGAATTCTTCGAGGACCTCGTACCTGAAGTCACTCTGCTCGAGGAGAAAGTCAGCATCCTACCATGCTGTGTCGCTAATGGGACACTCAGCGTGAGCAGTTGTCTCGAGGTAAGGCCCTGAATTGCCATGCAGAAGCGGAGGCGTGCAGCAGTTTCCAGGAGGCCGTAGCCTCTGCTCTGCATTGTTTTAACGTCAGTACGCTTTGCAGGACATCTAGGAACCCCGCGTGGGCACCCTATTCCCTGCAAGAACACTGAGTACCCTCAGGCCCCCATGGGCCTGCTAAGCCACATCCAGGCCCGTAGCCCTTCGGAGCCACTCTGTGTATGCCGAGTGTACGGCAACAGACTGCACTCTTTCTTGGGACAGCTTGATTTCCTGAACACTCCCACAGGTCGATGAACACCTTTCTAGTAGGTCCAACATACCGTGCAAGTGTGACTCATTGCCCTACTCTCAGCTGCACTGAGAATAACCCTCGGCTTCGCATTCGATCTGGGACCCCCTGCCTGAAGTCACACTGCCTCCAGGAGAATGTCGGCTTGCGTTCCGACTGCAATTAAAGCCCAGTTCCTCGTGTAACACTGCAGGCTTATGAAGAGCCATGGCCCGGAAGCTTAGCTGGGGCGTTCTTTGGTTGAGGCAGTTCGCTGTTTGCAGAACACCCTGCTTCGAGGAGTTGATTCAGGGAAGGAACCACTGGGTAACCTGTGTCTCTTTGGACTTGTTAGAAAGCACAGGGATGTATGCTGCGTGTGCCCGTGGAAATGGGGGCCTGATGGAACTAGCCTTGCTTTCCCATTTTGAAAGCTCCATTCATGCTGCCTTGAAGCTACTTGAAATTGAGTGCTGTTGACAGGCCACTAGCCACTGTAGGCATGGCTCTGGGAAGAAAATGAGTTTTCTCTAGGTAAGCCGGGTGCTTCGATGCCCAGGGTGGAGCTCATCCTGCCACGCTCTAGAGCTAAAGGGAAACTCAACGTGAGTACTGGCCTCGAGGTAAGCCCCTGAGTAGCCGCGCAGAAAGGGAGGCATGCAGCTCTTTCCATGAGGTCTTAGTCGCTGTTCTGCTTTATTTTATTTTATTTTTTTTATTTTTCATTGTTTTTTTAAGATTTATTGATTGATTGATTGATTGTTATGTTGGGTCTTCGTTTCTGTGCTAGGGCCCTGTACAGTTGCGGTAAGTGGGGGCCACTCTTCATCGCGGTGCGTAGGCCTCTCACTATCGCGGCCTCTCTCGTTGCGGAGCACAGGCTCCAGAGGCGCAGGCTCAGTAGTGGTGGCTCACGGGCCCAGTTGCTCCGCGGCCTGTGGGATCCTCCCAGACCGGGGCTCGAACCCGTGTACCCTGCATTGGCAGGCAGATTCTCAACCACTGCGCCACCAGGGAAGCCCCTGTTCTGCTTTCTTTTAAAGGAAGTACCCTTTTCAGGACTCCTAGGCCCCTCGGGTGTGCATCCTTTTCCCTCCAAGATCAGTGAGTACCTCCAGACCCCTGTGGGCCTGCTAAGCAACATCGAGGCCCAAAGGTCGGTCCCTCGGAGGCCCTCTGTGTATGCCGAGTGATGGGCAACACCCTGCACGTTTCTTCAAGAGAGCTACATTTCCAGAGCACTGGAACAGCCTCAGGACCACATATCCAGCCAGTGCGACGTGCCATGGAAGTGTTCGTCGTGGCCCCCGTCTGAGCTGCCATGAGAAAACACTCTGCTTAGGATTCTTCGAGGACCTCGTACCTGAAGTCACTCTGCTCGAGGAGAAAGTCAGCATCCTACCATGCTGTGTCGCTAACGGGACACTCAGCGTGAGCAGTTGTCTCGAGGTAAGGCCCTGAATTGCCATGCAGAAGCGGAGGCGTGCAGCAGTGTCCAGGAGGCCGTAGCCGCTGCTCTGCATTGTTTTAACGTCAGTACGCTTTGCAGGACATCTAGGAACCCCGCGTGGGCACCCTATTCCCTGCAAGAACACTGAGTACCCTCAGGCCCCCATGGGCCTGCTAAGCCACATCCAGGCCCGTAGCCCTTCGGAGCCACTCTGTGTATGCCGAGTGTAGGGCAACAGACTGCACTCTTTCTTGGGACAGCTTGATTTCCTGAACACTCCCACAGGTCGACGAACACCTTTCTAGCAGGTCCAACATACCGTGCAAGTGTGACTCATTGCCCTAGTCTGAGCTGCACTGAGAATAACCCTCGGCTTCGCATTCGATCTGGGACCCCCTGCCTGAAGTCACCCTGCCTCCAGGAGAATGTCGGCTTGCGTTCCGACTGCAATTAAAGCCCAGTTCCTCGTGTAACACTGCAGGCTTTTGAAGAGCCACGGGCCTGGAGGCCTAGCTGGGGATTTCCTTGGTTGAGGCAGTTCGCTAGATGCAGAACACCCTGCTTCGAGGAGTTGATTCAGGGAAGGAACCACTGGGTGACCTGTGTCTCTTTGGACTTGTTAGAAAGCACAGGGATGTATGCTGCGTGTGCCCGTGGAAATGGGGGCCTGATGGAACTAGCCTTGCTTTCCCATTTTGAAAGCTCCATTCATGCTGCCTTGAAGCTACTTGAAATTGAGTGCTGTTGACAGGCCACTAGCCACTGTAGGCATGGCTCTGGGAAGAAAAGAGTTTTCTCTAGGTAAGCCGGGTGCTTCGATGGCCAGGGTGGAGCTCATCCCGCCACGCTCTAGAGCTAAAGGGAAACTCAACGTGAGTACTGGCCTCGAGGTAAGTCCCTGAGTAGCCGCGCAGAAAGGGAGGCATGCAGCTCTTTCCATGAGGTCTTAGTCGCTGTTCTGCTTTATTTTATTATATTTTTTTTATTTTTCATTGTTTTTTTAAGATTGATTGATTGATTGATTGATTGTTATGTTGGGTCTTCGTTTCTGTGCTAGGGCCCTGTACAGTTGCGGTAAGTGGGGGCCACTCTTCATCGCGGTGCGTAGGCCTCTCACTATCGCGGCCTCTCTCGTTGCGGAGCACAGGCTCCAGAGGCGCAGGCTCAGTAGTGGTGGCTCACGGGCCCAGTTGCTCCGCGGCCTGTGGGATCCTCCCAGACCGGGGCTCGAACCCGTGTACCCTGCATTGGCAGGCAGATTCTCAACCACTGCGCCACCAGGGAAGCCCCTGTTCTGCTTTCTTTTAAAGGAAGTACCCTTTTCAGGACTCCTAGGCCCCTCGGGTGTGCATCCTTTTCCCTCCAAGATCAGTGAGTACCTCCAGACCCCTGTGGGCCTGCTAAGCAACATCGAGGCCCAAAGTTCGGTCCCTCGGAGGCCCTCTGTGTATGCCGAGTGATGGGCAACACCCTGCACGTTTCTTCAAGAGAGCTACATTTCCAGAGCACTGGAACAGCCTCAGGACCACATATCCAGCCAGTGCGACGTGCCATGGAAGTGTTCGTCGTGGCCCCCGTCTGAGCTGCCATGAGAAAACACTCCGCTTAGGATTCTTCGAGGACCTCGTACCTGAAGTCACTCTGCTCGAGGAGAAAGTCAGCATCCTACCATGCTGTGTCGCTAACGGGACACTCAGCGTGAGCAGTTGTCTCGAGGTAAGGCCCTGAATTGCCATGCAGAAGCGGAGGCGTGCAGCAGTGTCCAGGAGGCCGTAGCCGCTGCTCTGCATTGTTTTAACGTCAGTACGCTTTGCAGGACATCTAGGAACCCCGCGTGGGCACCCTATTCCCTGCAAGAACACTGAGTACCCTCAGGCCCCCATGGGCCTGCTAAGCCACATCCAGGCCCGTAGCCCTTCGGAGCCACTCTGTGTATGCCGAGTGTAGGGCAACAGACTGCACTCTTTCTTGGGACAGCTTGATTTCCTGAACACTCCCACAGGTCGACGAACACCTTTCTAGCAGGTCCAACATACCGTGCAAGTGTGACTCATTGCCCTAGTCTGAGCTGCACTGAGAATAACCCTCGGCTTCGCATTCGATCTGGGACCCCCTGCCTGAAGTCACCCTGCCTCCAGGAGAATGTCGGCTTGCGTTCCGACTGCAATTAAAGCCCAGTTCCTCGTGTAACACTGCAGGCTTTTGAAGAGCCACGGGCCTGGAGGCCTAGCTGGGGATTTCCTTGGTTGAGGCAGTTCGCTAGATGCAGAACACACTGCTTCGAGGAGTTGATTCAGGGAAGGAACCACTGGGTGACCTGTGTCTCTTTGGACTTGTTAGAAAGCACAGGGATGTATGCTGCGTGTGCCCGTGGAAATGGGGGCCTGATGGAACTAGCCTTGCTTTCCCATTTTGAAAGCTCCATTCATGCTGCCTTGAAGCTGCTTGAAATTGACTGCTGTTGACAGGCCACTAGCCACTGTAGGCATGGCTCTGGGAAGAAAATGAGTTTTCTCTAGGTAAGCCGGGTGCTTCGATGGCCAGGGTGGAGCTCATCCCGCCACGCTCTAGAGCTAAAGGGAAACTCAACGTGAGTACTGGCCTCGAGGTAAGTCCCTGAGTAGCCGCGCAGAAAGGGAGGCATGCAGCTCTTTCCATGAGGTCTTAGTCGCTGTTCTGCTTTATTTTATTATATTTTTTTTATTTTTCATTGTTTTTTTAAGATTGATTGATTGATTGATTGATTGTTATGTTGGGTCTTCGTTTCTGTGCTAGGGCCCTGTACAGTTGCGGTAAGTGGGGGCCACTCTTCATCGCGGTGCGTAGGCCTCTCACTATCGCGGCCTCTCTCGTTGCGGAGCACAGGCTCCAGAGGCGCAGGCTCAGTAGTGGTGGCTCACGGGCCCAGTTGCTCCGCGGCCTGTGGGATCCTCCCAGACCGGGGCTCGAACCCGTGTACCCTGCCTTGGCAGGCAGATTCTCAACCACTGCGCCACCAGGGAAGCCCCTGTTCTGCTTTCTTTTAAAGGAAGTACCCTTTTCAGGACTCCTAGGCCCCTCGGGTGTGCATCCTTTTCCCTCCAAGATCAGTGAGTACCTCCAGACCCCTGTGGGCCTGCTAAGCAACATCGAGGCCCAAAGGTCGGTCCCTCGGAGGCCCTCTGTGTATGCCGAGTGATGGGCAACACCCTGCACGTTTCTTCAAGAGAGCTACATTTCCAGAGCACTGGAACAGCCTCAGGACCACATATCCAGCCAGTGCGACGTGCCATGGAAGTGTTCGTCGTGGCCCCCGTCTGAGCTGCCATGAGAAAACACTCCGCTTAGGATTCTTCGAGGACCTCGTACCTGAAGTCACTCTGCTCGAGGAGAAAGTCAGCATCCTACCATGCTGTGTCGCTAACGGGACACTCAGCGTGAGCAGTTGTCTCGAGGTAAGGCCCTGAATTGCCATGCAGAAGCGGAGGCGTGCAGCAGTGTCCAGGAGGCCGTAGCCGCTGCTCTGCATTGTTTTAACGTCAGTACGCTTTGCAGGACATCTAGGAACCCCGCGTGGGCACCCTATTCCCTGCAAGAACACTGAGTACCCTCAGGCCCCCATGGGCCTGCTAAGCCACATCCAGGCCCGTAGCCCTTCGGAGCCACTCTGTGTATGCCGAGTGTAGGGCAACAGACTGCACTCTTTCTTGGGACAGCTTGATTTCCTGAACACTCCCACAGGTCGACGAACACCTTTCTAGCAGGTCCAACATACCGTGCAAGTGTGACTCATTGCCCTAGTCTGAGCTGCACTGAGAATAACCCTCGGCTTCGCATTCGATCTGGGACCCCCTGCCTGAAGTCACCCTGCCTCCAGGAGAATGTCGGCTTGCGTTCCGACTGCAATTAAAGCCCAGTTCCTCGTGTAACACTGCAGGCTTTTGAAGAGCCACGGGCCTGGAGGCCTAGCTGGGGATTTCCTTGGTTGAGGCAGTTCGCTAGATGCAGAACACCCTGCTTCGAGGAGTTGATTCAGGGAAGGAACCACTGGGTGACCTGTGTCTCTTTGGACTTGTTAGAAAGCACAGGGATGTATGCTGCGTGTGCCCGTGGAAATGGGGGCCTGATGGAACTAGCCTTGCTTTCCCATTTTGAAAGCTCCATTCATGCTGCCTTGAAGCTACTTGAAATTGAGTGCTGTTGACAGGCCACTAGCCACTGTAGGCATGGCTCTGGGAAGAAAAGAGTTTTCTCTAGGTAAGCCGGGTGCTTCGATGGCCAGGGTGGAGCTCATCCCGCCACGCTCTAGAGCTAAAGGGAAACTCAACGTGAGTACTGGCCTCGAGGTAAGTCCCTGAGTAGCCGCGCAGAAAGGGAGGCATGCAGCTCTTTCCATGAGGTCTTAGTCGCTGTTCTGCTTTATTTTATTTTATTTTTTTTATTTTTCATTGTTTTTTTAAGATGGATTGATTGATTGATTGATTGTTATGTTGGGTCTTCGTTTCTGTGCTAGGGCCCTGTACAGTTGCGGTAAGTGGGGGCCACTCTTCATCGCGGTGCGTAGGCCTCTCACTGTCGCGGCCTCTCTCGTTGCGGAGCACAGGCTCCAGAGGCGCAGGCTCAGTAGTGGTGGCTCACGGGCCCAGTTGCTCCGCGGCCTGTGGGATCCTCCCAGACCGGGGCTCGAACCCGTGTACCCTGCCTTGGAAGGCAGATTCTCAACCACTGCGCCACCAGGGAAGCCCCTGTTCTGCTTTCTTTTAAAGGAAGTACCCTTTTCAGGACTCCTAGGCCCCTCGGGTGTGCATCCTTTTCCCTCCAAGATCAGTGAGTACCTCCAGACCCCTGTGGGCCTGCTAAGCAACATCGAGGCCCAAAGGTCGGTCCCTCGGAGGCCCTCTGTGTATGCCGAGTGATGGGCAACACCCTGCACGTTTCTTCAAGAGAGCTACATTTCCAGAGCACTGGAACAGCCTCAGGACCACATATCCAGCCAGTGCGACGTGCCATGGAAGTGTTCGTCGTGGCCCCCGTCTGAGCTGCCATGAGAAAACACTCCGCTTAGGATTCTTCGAGGACCTCGTACCTGAAGTCACTCTGCTCGAGGAGAAAGTCAGCATCCTACCATGCTGTGTCGCTAACGGGACACTCAGCGTGAGCAGTTGTCTCGAGGTAAGGCCCTGAATTGCCATGCAGAAGCGTAGGCGTGCAGCAGTGTCCAGGAGGCCGTAGCCGCTGCTCTGCATTGTTTTAACGTCAGTACGCTTTGCAGGACATCTAGGAACCCCGCGTGGGCACCCTATTCCCTGCAAGAACACTGAGTACCCTCAGGCCCCCATGGGCCTGCTAAGCCACATCCAGGCCCGTAGCCCTTCGGAGCCACTCTGTGTATGCCGAGTGTAGGGCAACAGACTGCACTCTTTCTTGGGACAGCTTGATTTCCTGAACACTCCCACAGGTCGACGAACACCTTTCTAGCAGGTCCAACATACCGTGCAAGTGTGACTCATTGCCCTAGTCTGAGCTGCACTGAGAATAACCCTCGGCTTCGCATTCGATCTGGGACCCCCTGCCTGAAGTCACCCTGCCTCCAGGAGAATGTCGGCTTGCGTTCCGACTGCAATTAAAGCCCAGTTCCTCGTGTAACACTGCAGGCTTTTGAAGAGCCACGGGCCTGGAGGCCTAGCTGGGGATTTCCTTGGTTGAGGCAGTTCGCTAGATGCAGAACACCCTGCTTCGAGGAGTTGATTCAGGGAAGGAACCACTGGGTGACCTGTGTCTCTTTGGACTTGTTAGAAAGCACAGGGATGTATGCTGCGTGTGCCCGTGGAAATGGGGGCCTGATGGAACTAGCCTTGCTTTCCCATTTTGAAAGCTCCATTCATGCTGCCTTGAAGCTACTTGAAATTGAGTGCTGTTGACAGGCCACTAGCCACTGTAGGCATGGCTCTGGGAAGAAAAGAGTTTTCTCTAGGTAAGCCGGGTGCTTCGATGGCCAGGGTGGAGCTCATCCCGCCACGCTCTAGAGCTAAAGGGAAACTCAACGTGAGTACTGGCCTCGAGGTAAGTCCCTGAGTAGCCGCGCAGAAAGGGAGGCATGCAGCTCTTTCCATGAGGTCTTAGTCGCTGTTCTGCTTTATTTTATTTTATTTTTTTTATTTTTCATTGTTTTTTTAAGATGGATTGATTGATTGATTGATTGTTATGTTGGGTCTTCGTTTCTGTGCTAGGGCCCTGTACAGTTGCGGTAAGTGGGGGCCACTCTTCATCGCGGTGCGTAGGCCTCTCACTATCGCGGCCTCTCTCGTTGCGGAGCACAGGCTCCAGAGGCGCAGGCTCAGTAGTGGTGGCTCACGGGCCCAGTTGCTCCGCGGCCTGTGGGATCCTCCCAGACCGGGGCTCGAACCCGTGTACCCTGCATTGGCAGGCAGATTCTCAACCACTGCGCCACCAGGGAAGCCCCTGTTCTGCTTTCTTTTAAAGGAAGTACCCTTTTCAGGACTCCTAGGCCCCTCGGGTGTGCATCCTTTTCCCTCCAAGATCAGTGAGTACCTCCAGACCCCTGTGGGCCTGCTAAGCAACATCGAGGCCCAAAGTTCGGTCCCTCGGAGGCCCTCTGTGTATGCCGAGTGATGGGCAACACCCTGCACGTTTCTTCAAGAGAGCTACATTTCCAGAGCACTGGAACAGCCTCAGGACCACATATCCAGCCAGTGCGACGTGCCATGGAAGTGTTCGTCGTGGCCCCCGTCTGAGCTGCCATGAGAAAACACTCCGCTTAGGATTCTTCGAGGACCTCGTACCTGAAGTCACTCTGCTCGAGGAGAAAGTCAGCATCCTACCATGCTGTGTCGCTAACGGGACACTCAGCGTGAGCAGTTGTCTCGAGGTAAGGCCCTGAATTGCCATGCAGAAGCGGAGGCGTGCAGCAGTGTCCAGGAGGCCGTAGCCGCTGCTCTGCATTGTTTTAACGTCAGTACGCTTTGCAGGACATCTAGGAACCCCGCGTGGGCACCCTATTCCCTGCAAGAACACTGAGTACCCTCAGGCCCCCATGGGCCTGCTAAGCCACATCCAGGCCCGTAGCCCTTCGGAGCCACTCTGTGTATGCCGAGTGTAGGGCAACAGACTGCACTCTTTCTTGGGACAGCTTGATTTCCTGAACACTCCCACAGGTCGACGAACACCTTTCTAGCAGGTCCAACATACCGTGCAAGTGTGACTCATTGCCCTAGTCTGAGCTGCACTGAGAATAACCCTCGGCTTCGCATTCGATCTGGGACCCCCTGCCTGAAGTCACCCTGCCTCCAGGAGAATGTCGGCTTGCGTTCCGACTGCAATTAAAGCCCAGTTCCTC
Source organism: Eschrichtius robustus (assembly GCF_028021215.1). Classification (NCBI taxonomy): domain Eukaryota; kingdom Metazoa; phylum Chordata; class Mammalia; order Artiodactyla; family Eschrichtiidae; genus Eschrichtius; species Eschrichtius robustus. The sequence continues at coordinate 145,614,403 of NC_090828.1, forward strand.
GTGTAACACTGCAGGCTTTTGAAGAGCCACGGGCCTGGAGGCCTAGCTGGGGATTTCCTTGGTTGAGGCAGTTCGCTAGATGCAGAACACCCTGCTTCGAGGAGTTGATTCAGGGAAGGAACCACTGGGTGACCTGTGTCTCTTTGGACTTGTTAGAAAGCACAGGGATGTATGCTGCGTGTGCCCGTGGAAATGGGGGCCTGATGGAACTAGCCTTGCTTTCCCATTTTGAAAGCTCCATTCATGCTGCCTTGAAGCTACTTGAAATTGAGTGCTGTTGACAGGCCACTAGCCACTGTAGGCATGGCTCTGGGAAGAAAAGAGTTTTCTCTAGGTAAGCCGGGTGCTTCGATGGCCAGGGTGGAGCTCATCCCGCCACGCTCTAGAGCTAAAGGGAAACTCAACGTGAGTACTGGCCTCGAGGTAAGTCCCTGAGTAGCCGCGCAGAAAGGGAGGCATGCAGCTCTTTCCATGAGGTCTTAGTCGCTGTTCTGCTTTATTTTATTTTATTTTTTTTATTTTTCATTGTTTTTTTAAGATTGATTGATTGATTGATTGATTGTTATGTTGGGTCTTCGTTTCTGTGCTAGGGCCCTGTACAGTTGCGGTAAGTGGGGGCCACTCTTCATCGCGGCGCGTCGGCCTCTCACTATCGCGGCCTCTCTCGTTGCGGAGCACAGGCTCCAGAGGCGCAGGCTCAGTAGTGGTGGCTCACGGGCCCAGTTGCTCCGCGGCCTGTGGGATCCTCCCAGACCAGGGCTCGAACCCGTGTACCCTGCGTTGGCAGGCAGATTCTCAACCACTGCGCCACTAGGGAAGCCCCTGTTCTGCTTTATTTTAAAGGAGGTACCCTTTTCAGGACTCCTAGGCCCCTCGGGTGTGCATCCTTTTCCCTCCAAGATCAGTGAGTACCTCCAGACCCCTGTGGGCCTGCTGAGCAACATCTAGGCCCAAAGTTCGGTCCCTCGGATGCCTTCTGTGTATTCCGAGTGATGGGCAACACAGTGCTCGTTCCTTAAGGAGAGCTACATTTCCAGAGCACTGGAACAGCCTCAGGACCACATTTCTAGCCAGTGCGACGTGCCATGGAAGTGTTCGTCATGGCCCCCGTCTGAGCTGCCCTGAGAAAGCACTGTGCTTGCAATTATTCAGGGACCTCGTACGTGAAGTCACTCTGCTCGAGGAGAAAGTCAGCATCCTTCCATGTTCCGTCACTAACGGAACATTCATCGAGAACACTTGCCTCAAGGTAAGGCCCTGAATTGCCTTGCAGAAGCATAGGCGTGCAGCAGTTTCCTTGAGGCCGCAGCCGCTGCTCTGCATTTTTTTGACGGCAGGACGCTTTTCAGGACACCTAGGAGCCTCGCGTGGGCACCCTTTTCCCTGCAAGAACACTCAGTCACCCCCAGAGCCCCCTGGGCCTGCTAAGCAACATCCAGTCCTGTAGCCCTTCGGAGCCACTCGGTGTTTGCCGAGTGTAGGGCAACCCACTGTACTCTTTCTTGGGACAGCTTGATATCCCCTGCACTCCCGCAGGTTCACGTACCCCCTTCTAGCACGTCTAAATGCCATGGAAGTCTAACTCATTGCCCTAGTCTGATCTGCACTGAGCAAGACCCTCTGCTTGACATTCCATCTAGGACCTCCTGCCTGAAGTCACCCTGCCTCCAGGAGAAAGTCTGCTCGCTTTCCGACTGCAACTAAAGCCCAGTTCTTCGTGGAACACTGAAGGCTTTTGAAGAACCACAGGCCCGGAGGCCTAGCTAGGGCGTTCCTTGGTTGAGGCAGTTCGCTAGATGCAGAGCACCCTGCTTCGAGGAGTTGATTCAGGGAAGGAACCACTGGGTAAGCTGTATCTCTTTTGACTTGTTAGAAACCACAGGGATGTATGCTGCGTGTGCCCATGGAAATGGGGGCCTGATGGAAGCAGCCTTGCTTTCCCATTTTGAAAGCTCCATTCATGCTTCCTTGAAGCTACCTGCAATTGACTGCTGTTGACAGGCCTTTAGCCACTGTAGGCATGGCTGTGGGAAGAAAATGAGTTTACTCTAGCTAAGCCGGGTGCTTCCATGGCCAGGGTGGAGCTCATCCTGCCATGCTCTAGAGCTAAAGGGAAACTCAACGTGAGTACTGGCCTCGAGGTAAGGCCCTGAGTAGCCGTGCAGAAAGGGAGTCGTGCAGCTGCTTCCATGATGTCTTAATCACTCTTCTGCTTTATTTTAGAGGAAGTACCCTTTTCAGGACTCCTAAGCCCCCTGGTTGGCACCCTTTTCCCTACAGATCACTGAGTACCCCCAGACCCCTCTATATTTGCTGAGCAACAGCCAGATCAGTTGGCCCTTCAGATGCCTTCTGTGTATGCCGAGCAAAGGGCAACATGCTACACTCTTACTTGAGAGAACTAGATTTCTTCAGCACTCCAACAGCTTTAGGAAAACGTTTCTACCCCATCTAACATGCCATGGAATTGTGCCTCATTGCCCTATTGTGAGCTCTACTGAAAAAGCACTCTGCTAAGCATTCCTTCTAGGACTTCCTACCTGAAGTCACCCTGCCTCCAAGGGAACGTCGGCTGGCGTTCCAACTGTGAGTAAAGCACATTTCTTCGTGTTACAGTGCAGGCTTTTGGAGCAAGCACAGGCCCAGAGGCCTAACTCAGGCATTCCTTAGTTGAGGCAGTTCGCTACACACAGAACACCCCGTGTAGAAATGCTGATTCAGGGAATTGCCCAGTGTGTAGCTCGTGTCTCTTTTCACTTGTTAGGAAGCACGTGTAAGTGTGCTGCGTGTCTGCCGGGAAATGGGGGCCTGACGGCAGAAGCCATCTCATCAGAGGTGTTGGGAGTGTGTAGAGGCCTTATATTCCTGTTGTGTGTCCTGCAGGCATCCCATGAAAGACCAGAATCTAGGTCAACTTGGGCAAGCCAGTTAAGTGAGCCTCAGTTTTCTTTATTTGTAAGGTGGGCACCACAGCTTCCCTCCCGTATGCATGGCGAAATCCTGGCAACAAACGTACACCATGTGGCCCCACTTTGAAATCTTTAAAGAGGTCTGCCAATAAAAGTGTCTGTAGGTTGTACCTTCCCTGCAATGCGACACCTGGTCCAAGGTGGAGAGGTTCAGGAGTGAGCAGTTTGCCGTTCACATGAATGGACAGAGCTCAGCCAGCGGCGTCCCTTCACTGAGATCCTGGCTGCCGAGGTCCACACTTTCCATGTATCCTGGCTAGTTTCAGATGGAGACTGAGAGGGAAAATAGGCAGGTGTAAGGATGCAGTCCTCAAATCTTTGGCTTCAAATAATCCATCCCAAACTGCTACCCGAGCCCCCCAGTATCAAAAAGGAAACATGTTATAGACCCAGAAAAATGTGTTTCCCAAAAGGCCTAGGTTTGCCCTCATAGTCATCAGTATCTAAAATAGAAGTAGCAGTACACTTAAAATCTTAAACTTCTATGTATTTAGGGACCAAAGGCATTTTCATCAGAAAGAAAAGGGATTTAATAATGAAACCACAGAGAGATAAATTGTTTTCAAGCCCCTGATAAGAGAGGGGAGAAATGTCAACCTCATGGGAGTTGCAGGATCAGTAGTTAGGATTTTTGGATGCCAACTCTGGGGGAGAAGAGACTCCAGCCTGTACCCTCCCCGCCCACCCTCCGCGGTATGCCTGGTTAGGGGGTGAGTCCTGCAGGCGCGGTGGCCCCTGGGCTGGCCGGAGCGGCAGGATGAGTGCAGGGGTCCCTGAACAGAACAGTTTATCCTCCCTCCCCAGAGACACGTGGCAATGTCTGGAGGGTGGGCTAGCGGCAGGTGGCCAGGGACGCTGTTAAACACACTGCAATGCCCAGGACAAAGCCCACCACAGGGAGCGATTCAGCCCAGAATGTCAGCAGTGCTGAGGGTGAGAAACCTATGCACGTGGCAATGCTGGCCTCCAGGAGGAGCTCAGGAGACAGCCCAACCCCCTTCCTGCCCACAAGGGGGCGATGGTCCTCTCCTGTAGCTTGCTCCAATTTAAGGGCCTTTTGCTGTCCGCTGCTGGTGCGTGACCCGGCGCCCTGGCTTTAGGGGTCGGGGCCTGAGGGCCTCGTTAGCTCCCCGAATTCTGTGCACTCAGAGTGCGCTTCGCCCCCACGCTCCCCGCTGTTGTAGAGCAGGGTCTGCAAAGCCAGGAGGGGGGATTGCTGGATTTGGCGCTAGCAGGCGTGGTCTTGGCGTCACTGGTAATGCGCAGGGTGGTATCTGGGGTAGAAAGAGACGAATCAGGCCGATTAGCAGCGAGGTGGCGGCTGCTGTGCGGAGCGCCCCTGAGTCGCGAGGCTCCGGGACCCGCTGGTCAGCAGCAGAGGCGTGACGACGACACAGCCTCACACCGTGCCCCGCGGCCTGGGCCTTTCGGAGCTGCCCTCTTCAGAGGGCTCTCCCAGGCGCAGACCACCCCATCCCCAAGCCCCAGCACGCTGGCCACTCCGCACTGGACATCGAGGGCTAGTGCGGGGTGTGGTGTCCACGCCAGACTGACGTCCAGGTCAGAGGGGCTCAGCCTGAGGCTGAAAGGAGATGGATGGGTCAGTAGGTTAGTGGCGGTGTCTCTTGGGAGGGAATCACAGGGAATTTTTACTTCTCAGTTATCTTCTGCATTTTAAAAACTTCTGCCATGCGTATGCATTTCTGTAACCAAAACCTTATTAGAGTGGAAGCTTAGCGAGGCAGCTTTGCAAAAGGACCCTGCCTGACTCTTGACCCGCCTGTGTGCCTAAATGCGCATGCAGCTGGGGCTTGGTCAGCAGTGGTGACCTCCTGAAGCTATTTACAACCTGTAAGCGGTGTGTGCTCCTCCACGGGATATCTCAGTTCTCTGACTCTCAGGTTCTTCTTCTGTGGAGAAAAAGGGTAGATATGTTCTACAAATGTCCACAGTTCCCCATGAAGAATGTACCTCTGGGCATGAACATGTGCTGGAGTGGCATGATGCTGGGGTCTGCCCCTCGCAGCTCAATCTCAAAGACTCCAAGCAGAGCTGCCTATTTTATATTTTTCTTCCCTTCAGAAGACATTGGCTGGCACTTGGCCTTGGTCCAGGGTGTACGCCTTCTTCAACCTGTTGACTGCAGAGTCCTCACATTGCTTTGGGCTCGGTCCAAGTCTGTGCTTGAGTGGAGGACGGGGCTTTGAGAGGGTCCACACGCCCCTCCTTCCCAGCCACGCACCTTCTTTTCCTTGCCAAGCTCTCCCTTCTCCTACTGTGCCAACGAAGCAGCTGCTTCAACCTGTTCTGTAACCTGGGCTCTCCCATCTGTCTTCAGTTTTTCCCGTGCTCATAGCTGGTTAGAAACCTGCCGGGGGGTGTTTTTCAGACGAACTTGAGTAACTTGCCCTCGTAGATTAGTTAAGAGCCTGTAGGTGTCGAAGGGATTTGTGGAAAAGACCCAGCAGAGTCTGCGAGAACCCGAGGCGGCTGTGGCTGGAGCCAGGTGAGCCACAGGTTAGGGGCGTCTGGGCCTCATCCTGTGTGAGGGTGGATGCGCTACTGCTGTCCTCTGCCTCGGGCCCTCATCTGTGAAATGGGGGAACAGTGAGGACTGCCCTCGCGAGGTCGTCATGAGGCTTAATGTGTGAACGCACCGACCACTCAGAGCAGCCCTCACCGCAGGGAGCAGTGTGTGTGTGTGTGTGTGTGTGTGTGTGTGTGTGTGTGTGTCATTGTAGCCTCCGGGCTTCGCTTTTCTCCACCAGCTCCTTCTTCACGGGGAAGCAAGGAGAGGCATGGGAGGGAGGGAGGGAGAAGACTAGAAAAAGGAGGCAGAGGGAGGTCCCTGGGGAAGGGTTTCTGCCACTCATGCATGGGTGGCCTGGGGTCCAAATTTGGGGTTTTACACCAGGGCGTGTGAGCAAGGGGCGGCGGCCAGGGGCAGAGCATTTGCAGACCGCGCGTAGGTCTGGACAGCGCAGGAAGACGCCAAGGCTCTGCCTCCTCCCAGCTGTCAAGGCCCGAGGCAACAGGTTACCCCTTCTGAGTCCCTGAGAAATTGGGAGGTGCTAGTCCAAGGGCACAAAGTTTCAGTTATGCCAGATGAAAACAAGTTCTGGAGCTCTGCTGTATAATATGGTGCCTGTAGTTAACAATACTGTATTGTGTGCTTAAAATTTACTGAGGATGGCTCCTATCTTAAGTGTTCTTACCATACACACAAAGAATGATGATAATAGGAATAATCATAAATAAAGGAATGAATAGGTCGGGAGGACACCTTTGGAGTGACACATATGTTTACGGTGTAGATTGTGGTGATGGTTTCATGGGTGTAATCTGTCTCCATACTCACAAAGTTGCATGTATTAATCATGTACAGCTTTCTGTATGTCAATGATACCTTCATAAAGTGGTTTAAAACAATAAAATGGGGGGGAATATAGTCACCCCAAGTACTGAGCACATCGCCTGTCACAATAAATAAGCAAATAAATGTAATTATGGTTTAACCTTAGCTCAGGACTGAGAGTGGGTCCCACAGGTACTTGGCATGTGGTGTCTGTGGCCAGCTCCTCCACCCTGGCTCAGCACTGCTTCTGTGAAGCACAAGGGCTCCCCAAACACAGAGACCAGCTCCAGGTGCACACTCGTGACAGAGAAGGTGGGTTGGTCGCAGACACCTTGTTTTGGTTACTTGCTATTCCTTCCCCCACACACCCTTTCATTGTCCTGGTCCTTAACCTTTAACTCCTGTAAGAAGCAGGGTTTGCAGATTTCTGAAGACATTTTGAAGTGTGCAGACCTGTTTCACCTTTGTTCCCCGTCCTTGGGTCTGGAGATAAAGGCGGGAAGACAGTACTCCATGAAAGCAACAATCACAAACCTCAGGTATGCTCACCCTCAGGTGCCTCATACTTTAAAGAAATGGCAAACTAGGCATCTCATTTTATACATGGCCCTCTTTTTTTTTTTTTTTTTTTTTTAATGTATTTTATTGATTAATTGATTGATTGCTATGTTGGGTCTTCGTTTCTGTGCTAGGGCTTTCTCTATTTGCGGCAAGTGGGGGCCACTCTTCATCACGGTGCGCGGGCCTCTCACTATCGTGGCCTCTCTTGTTGCGGAGCACAGGCTCCAGACGCGCAAGCTCAGTAGTTGTGGCTCACGGGCTCAGTCGCTCCACGGCATGTGGGATCTTCCCAGACCAGGGCTCGAACCCGTGTCCCCTGCATTAGCAGGCAGATTCTCAACCACTGCGCCACCAGGGAAGCCCCTGGCCCTCTTTAAGTACACTTGTATGTACATAAAATGAAATTGTACTGAAGTAAATCTTATTGCTGAACGTTTGCTTTCTGGAAGACACTTTGGTGTAAAAGTTCCTAAGAAAATTTGTTTTTTTAAAGGACCAAAAGTGGGGTGAATGTTTCATGGGTAAAGACCTTTTTCGTAACGAGTGAAGGTGAAATGAGCAGACTGTGCAACTCAGATTCCAGCTGCGTCCCCGTCACTACCCTCGGGAGTGTGCCGGAAGGACCCCAGAGAGCTGGCCCACTGCGATGAGCTTATAGCCTTGGGGCCCCAAACTGGAAGGATGGTCAGCATTCCTGGTGCTCTGGGTTCAGCAAGACCTGACTGAGGTGGGTGGGAGGTGAGTGGGAACACAGCTTTGCCGAGAGCTATCTCGTTGGCCTGTGCTAGAGGGGGAACAGAAGGTCAGAGCAGGCTGGGTGAACCCAAGGTGCTGGCTGAATGTAATTTTTTTTTTTTTTTTTTTTTTTAATAAAGGGACTCTCTTTTCTGGTTGTTGGCTGAGTATGTAATGTCCACTCTGGGTCATCTAAGGTCCGAGACCAAGTACTCTGTTCCTGCTGTGACCCGTGCTTCTGCCACCACGTGCTGCACAAGGTAGGTACCTCAGAGTCCTAGCTGAACAGCTCATAGAGAGACAGGTCTCAGCCTTGCTTCTCCACCTGCATCTTACAGAGGTGGAAAGTAGGAACTGCAGCCCGGCAAGCCACGGACCCAGGCAATCCTAAAACTGCAAAGCCACCTGTGTTGATTCCAGCCAGCTTTTAGTAGGTAAATCCGTGACTCTTGTAAGAAGAGATTTCAGAAGATGTGTACCTTCTACAGAATTCACATTTAGTGAGGGGCGTGTGAAAAGGTATACACAATGTTAATCTTTTTATTTTACTAATAGCGTATCTTAATGATTGAAAAATAGAAATTCCTGTAAATAAAAAGAAAACCAGAAAGTACTCATACTTTACACACCTAGTGTTCACGATCTAATGGGCCTGCTTCGCCTTCCCCTCTCTCTTCTATCTGAGCCTCCACGATGGACGGGACTCACCTGGTACAAGTGACGCGGGGTCGAGCTGGACCGTTGGTTTTCTGCTCCGCCTCTGCTTCCTCTCCGCATCCTGGACTCTAAAGAAGATGAATGAAATGTCTGCTCTGGTTGCTGGCTGTTTCATCTCCAACTTAACCTCAGTCTGTGGTTGTGGAGGGCCTCAGAAGTCAGGAAGGTCCCCAGCCGCCAACATGGGGAGGGTGGGGCTGGACCCAGGTTCCAGCCCAGCCCTGACACGCAGTGCGCTCAGTGGGACATGTTGGCATGCATGCAAGGCTGTAGCGCTGCCAGCCCCCATATGCTGCCTTCTTGAGGGCTGGCGGTGCCCTTCAGGACTGGCTGCATCCTTCGTCCCATTTGAGTGGGCAGTAGTAGATAATAAAATCTCAGAATATCCCTTGACCCCTGACCATCCAGGCAGGCATCTGTGGTCCTCCAGCTCAGGCCTGCCTGGGCCCTGTCAAGCCCCTGTGGCCAGTCACTGAGCTGACCTTGCTGCTGGGCAATTGAACAGCTACCTGGGCAGCGTAGACGGCCCCTTGGGATGTTTCAGTTCCCTACATCCATGTGATTGAGAAAAGGGCCTCCTCCCTCATAGCCTCTCAGCCTTCTGAGAGGAAATAACCCTGCAGACATTGAGTGTGGCCCTGGCCACAAGCAGCATGCAGCAGACCGTGGCCCTGCAATCCTTTGGCCTTTGGGTTGTTGCAAACCTTTGACATTCATACTCATTAAAAATCAAAGGTATGGGAGCAAGTGGCTTCCCAGCTGGTGTTCTCACTCTGAGGCCACGTGGTCTCCAGGAGCCACGTGCATCCGGGCCCAGTCCCTGCGGCCTCCGGAAAGCCAGCCAACTGTGGATTCCACGGTATAGAATCATCCTTGAGACACTGCTCCGCTGAGTAACAGTTTCCTTACCACCTACCGTTTGGTTTCCGTTCTCTGTAAAGGACAGAGCAGAGACTGGGAAATGAGCAAATGTGTTCTGTGGAGAGGGGTGATTAATATAGTCAGAGGGCAGGTGTGACTCCTGGGCTCCCACCTCCCAGGGACACAAATGAAGTCTGTGTGCCTTTTGAGGTACACTGGCAATCAGGGCCAGCCTCTGATGTGAGGCCCCGATGCCCAAAGCAAGAGTCTTGAGTTTACCACCAACAGCAAAGTTGCTATTTTAGCAAGTGGAAGAGCTTCCTGCCATCAAGGGAGGACAGCAAGAGCCCTGGATGGGTGACCACAGTCACTGACCTTAACTGAACCTCTTCCTTTCTGGTAAAATGGACATTGAGTGGGTGTCGCCTGTGGTTTCTGGAAGCCCTGGATGCAGTGAGAGAGAGTGTTCCTGTGAATGGGGCCACCCAAAGGCATTTAGCAGGACAAAGGATTGGAGGGAGACCAGATCACACTGCAAGAGAGTGAGCCACCAGAACTGCCAGGTCCAAATCCACTCTTAAACCTATCTCTTGCAGTTATTAATTTATTTCTCTCGTTTAAAAATAATGTTTTATTTTACTTTCGTAAGTGTGTCCAGTCCATTGGAATCAAAAAAGTCATAGCTGATACATCAGAACCAATAATCCCTGAGACTCCCTTGGGTGCCCTACTGGATGGGGCGTGGCTGGGCGAGATGAAGACACTGAGCGGGGTCCGAACTTAGGGGAACTGCCAGACTGCTGTGTCTCTGTTCCTTCCCTGTCCCAGGAGAGCGAAATCCAGGAACAGTGAAAGGAGAAGCAAAATGGGGAAGAGGTCTTTTGGTGGCTTAACTGTTCTGTTTGTATTTTCCTTTGTTATGTTCCGTTTTGTTAATGTGTGTTTTTACTAGGAAGTTACCCATTTTCTCTAGATTTCTAGTGTGACACAATAGGTTTCTCATTCTAGTTTTCAACCGAATTGTCACTTATTAACTGACATCCATATTTCATTTGGGTTTCCTTCATTCTAACTTTTTGTCTTCCAGGATGCCATCCAGTGTATCACGTGACATTTAGTCATCATGTCTGTTTAGACTCTTCTGGGCTTTCACAGTTTCTGAGACTGTCCTTGTTTCTATGACCTTGACATTGGTGAGGAGTACTGGTCAGATATTTTGTTGACTGTCCCGCTTTGGAATTTACTTGGTGTTTTTCTCAGGATTAGGCTTGAGTTATGGGTTTTAAGTAAGCAGATCACAGAGGTAAAGTGCTTTCTCATCACTTTATATCAAGGGAACAGGCTCTCAAGGCAACTTATCACTGTTACTGTTGACTTTGGTCACCTGGCTGAGGTAGTTTGTCAGATTTTCCCACAGTGAAGTTAAGTTTTTCCCATTTCCGTGCTGTGTGTCTTCTTTAGGAGGAAACTACTTTGGGAACCAGCACTTATGGAGACAGGAGTTATCTCCACCTCCACAATCCATGGATGGCTGAGTGTCCACATCAATTATTTGGACTTCTGCATAGGAGATTTCTATTCAACCTTATTGATTAAAACAAACAAACAAACAAACAAAACCCTATGCAGTTACTTATTTTTACCAGCATGGACACCTGTGGACAGTTTTTGTTTGATTTTCTTTGTTTTTTAACTTTTTGTTATAATCCAGCAGTCCAGATTTTGTTGCTAAGTTCATTCCTACTTTGGCTATTGAGAGCTCTTTCCATTGGCTCCTGGTTTCCTTTGACATCATTCCACCCTGTGGACTTTTTTTTCTTGATACTTCCTTATTTTCTGATATAAGATTCAAGATTGGGGCTTCCCTGGTGGCGCAGTGGTTGAGAATTCGCCTGCCAATGCAGGGGACACAGGTTCGAGCCCTGGTCTAGGAAGATCCCACATGCCGCGGAGCAACTAGGCCCGTGAGCCACAATTACTGAGCCTGCGCGTCTGGAGCCTGCGCTCCGCAACAGGAAAGGCTGCGATGGTGAGAGGCCCGCGCACCGCGATGAAGAGTGGCCCCCGCTCGCCGCAACTAGAGAAAGCCCTCACACAGAAACGAACACCCAACACAGCCAAAAATAAATTAAAAAAAAAAAAAAGATTCAAGATTGTCCTGGCTCATATATTTACTGTGTCAGTCCTAGTGTCAGCCATTATTTCAAAGAGCTCTGGTTCCTTTTACTAGAGAATGTTATGAAAAAGTTACATATAGGAGCTGAAAGTGCTTAGCTGATAATGCAAGGAAATATTTGCATGTATTCCCACCTTTGTGTATTGTTGGGTCTCAGGGAGGGGTGCTCCACAATGGCATATCAATTATTTTGAATTACAGTTCCTTATTAAATGGCTGATGCAAGAGGGACACTCTATCTCCTTGAAAGCAGGAAATAAGTCTCTCATGTGAAAGGTGCAGAAGCCTATATGAACAACCCTTGGTACTTCTTTAATTTACTACCCCAAGCCCAAACTCTGTTTAGATTCTTCACTAATTGAGTATCCCAAACCTAAGTTTCTTTGGCCAGTAAATTCCCCATAACTTTATTCTGTGATGAAATTAAGCCTCACTTTCTGTTACAGTTGGGGAGGGATCTGTAAAGCACCTTGGTTTTTAAAGCAAAGGTTTGTCACTGGAACAAAGTGTCCCCCCAAAATAGTCTGATGCTCAAGATGTCTGTGTTCCCTTCATGTGATAGTTCAGGGCAGGTGGGGGTCGGGGCCCAGGCTCTGTCCTCCTTGTTTCTCTTCCCTGCTTTCAGGTGGAGGGCTCCAACCAGCAGGGGATGGGCTGACCACATGGCACCATGCCCTCCGTCCTAGGACACAGGCTGGCCAAGGCCCTCACCACCTCCAGCACTTCCACTTGGAGCTGCAGTGGGTGGGAAAGCTGGGAGGTGCAGGCTGGCTGTGAACAGGAAAAAGGGACGTGGGTTCTGGTGGACAGCTGGGCGGCTCTGCTGTGGCAGGGTCACCCGGAAGCTGGCGCACAGCCTCTGGGTCCTGTGAAACACGATTACACAGCAGCATGCAGTCTTTGATGCTTTGTGGTTCTGGAAATCCTATAGGAGGTGGTTCAGAGCAGATTAAGGTAATGCTCTCAGTGGAGGTGGTGAAGCCGAAGTTCTGCCCTTGAGACTGAAGGTGCTAATGTGGGTGTATATAGAGGACAAAACCATCTCGTGTGAATGTAGATTGGACTCGTTTAAGATCAGTGCAGTTGTGGGGCTTCCCTGGTGGTGTAGTGGTTGATAATCTGCATGCTGATGCAGGGCACACGGGTTCGAGACCTGGTCCGGGAAAATCCCACATGCCGCAGAGCAGCTATGCCCGTGTGCCACAACTACTGAGCCCCCACGCCTAGAGCCCGTGCTCCGCAACAAGAGAAGCCACTGCAATGAGAAGCCCGCGCACCACAGTGAAGAGAAGCTCCCCTCGCCGCAACTAGAGAAATCCCTTGTGCAACGAAGACCCAACGCAGCCAAAAATAAATTAAATAAATAAAGGTTTAAAAAATCTTTAAAAAAGGAAAAAAAAAATATCAGTGCAGTCGTGTTATGCCTAAAATCTCATATCTTGTGCCTTTCCTCGGGCACACCTTCCTCAGTTCCTGAAGCTACTGTCACTCACATACAGGGGAATGGAGAGTGGGCTATCTAGTGTGAGACCTTCTTTACCCTGTGTGTGAGTCTGCTCGGGGCTGCCATAACAAATACCACAGACCGGGGAGCTTGAACAACAGACCTACCTCCTAGTCCTGGATGCTGCCTGAGATCAGGGTGTCTGCAGGCTGGTTTTTCCTTGAGGCTTCTCTCCTTGGTGTGTAGACAGCCATCTTCTCTTCACATGATCTTCTGTGTCGTAATCTCTTGTGGTAGGACATCAGTCTTATTGGATTAGGATCCGCCCTAGTGACCTCATTTTAACTTGATCACCTCTTTAAAAACTGCATGTCCAAATACCACTACATCCTGGTGTCCTGGGGGTTAGGGATTCAGCATGTGAATTTGGGGGGACACAACTGAGCCCACAGCATCCTGCTTAGGAACTAACGTGCCTGGGTCCTTCCTTCCCTCAAGTCCCATGGGGATCATGCGATAGCTAAGGGAGAGGCCACTCATGCAGTGTTTGTGTCCCAGCTGGGGAATCCTTCTCTGCTCTCTTTGATCAGGCAGCGGCAGTGCCAGCCCCATCCTGAGGTGAGCAGTTCTGGGGTTTGGTGCCATCTCGCCTGGCCTGCTGAGGTGCTCAGTATCAGGGAACCAAGAGCCACCAGCCCAGTAGGGATGCCGGGGACTCTCAGGGCCTTGGCAGATGTCTCTCCCAGCAGATACCCTAGCGAAAGTGGGGAAACATTTGGGGATTACATGTGGGAGAGAGTCACAGTCTCGTTTATGCTTCAGAAAGACCATGTTGGGGTGGGATGTGAGATGCACCGTGGGGACAGGGAACTTTGTCAGGGCCTGATGGAGGAACCAGGCAGTAGATCGGGCTTGGGCCAGGGCTGTGGGTGTAGAGGGGAATTAGTGTGAATTTGGAGGAGGGGGTCGCAGGGTATGAGATCAGCTGGTGCACAATTCTCTGGTTGGTTGATGGCGAGGTAACAGGGTGGTGAACAGTATCAATTCTTAGGTGCCAGTAGGTCTGGGGGCTCTTGATCATCAAGTGCAGTAGTTAATGTCTTCCATCTGGTAGAAGTCTGTAAAACAACTCAGGAAGCGTGCATCAGATGCTGTTATCCGGGTACTTCATAAAATACCATAAAAGCCCTCAAACTCCATAAAATAAAGTCCACTGTTTGTGTACATTTTGCATTTAGTCTAGAGATTGCGTTCATTTCCACAGTTAACTTAGGTCAGCACCTTTTATCCCATCTCCTACAGTGAGTTTTTTCCATGCATTTCTAATACAGTTAGAGTCTGTCACATTGAGTATTCCATCCTGTAATACTCCTACACCGTAAATAACTAAATTTGAATAGAGTTTGATTGGCCCCTTGGGCTATACACATCTGTGGGTTTAGACAAATGCATAGTGACAGGTATCCATCCTAAAGTATCACATGGAACACTTCAAACCCCCCACCCCATGATCTGCTTATCATCTGTGTAGCTTTGCCTTTCGCAGAATGTCACCAATGGGGTCATACTGTGTGCAGCCTCCTCAGCCTGGATGCTTTCACTTAACAATATATACTGAGGATTTATCCATGTCTTTCCATAGGCTGATGGTGCATTCCTTTCTGCTGCTCAGTAGTATTCCATTGCATGTGTATGGGAGGAAAAACAATTTTCACTCTGTCCTTCTAGGTTCTTGGTTGAGCCCCACCCCCGCCCTGTAATAAAAGCCAGATTAACAGGAGAAAAACAGAAGTTTAACAGCATGTATACCTCCTGTATACAGGGGAGCTACCCAGAAAAATTGAGTCAGTCCCTGAAATGGCCAAAGCCATCACCTTAAATACCAAATACCATGTTCAGATAAAAACAAAAGACCTTGGGGAAGGGGGGAAGACAATACTGGCAGGTTATCATGCAAAGCACAGTAAACAAAGGTATTGTATGCAGATTTAAGTCGGGACTTCTCCGTTGATAAGAGTGACTTGAGATTTTATCATCCTTCTATTTCTGGTGCAAAGAGGGACACACCGTTACAAATGGAGATTTCCTTATAAATGTCCTTCATAAAAGGTCAGTCTCTACTCAGTTTTTCCTATCTTTCTTTTTTTGAATGAGATTGAAATAATCCTTATGCCAGAGAGACATATATTGGCGTGGTGTATTCTGCTCGCCTTGACATGGATGTACTCCACTTTGTGCAGTCATCTAGTGAAGGATATCCTGATTTCTTCAGGTTTTTAGCCATTATGAATAGTGCTGCTGTGCATAATTGCATCCTTGTCTGCTTTTGGACATAGATTTTCAAAGCAGTTGCCTATATACTGGGCGCATAATTGTTGGACCCCGAGGGGAGGCTTGATTAGTTGTGGAAAAAGCTGCGGAACTGTCTTGCCACGTGGCTGTACATGCACCCCAGCTATGAGGAGAGGTTGCTTCTCAGCCTCCAGCAGTCGGTGTTGCCATGGTTTTGTTGGAGTTTAGCCATCCTAGTAAGTGTGCTGTGATGGCTCACGATTTTATTTTGGAAATCCCTAATAGTATATGTATAATTTTTGTATGATTTTTATTATCTGTATATCTTTTTTGGCCAGGTGTGTGTTCAAATCCTTACCCATCTTTAAAATGGGGTTGTTTTAGAGGTCTTGGTCCATTTAGAGTCCAAGTCCTTTACTGGATATGTGGTTTACAAGTATTTTTCTCCCAGTTTGTGGCTTGTCTTTTTTATCTTGGAGAGGCAGCAGTGAGTGGTGGCATGAAGCGAGATCTTCATTCCCTGCCCAGGAATTGAACCTGGGTAGCCTGGATGAAAACCAGGAATCCTAGCCACCACTCCCGCTAGCTCTTGCCCCCAGCGAAAAATGCATTTGTCATAGAGGTAAAAACTGTAAAAACAGGTACAAAGTTTATTATTAGAGACATAGCACAGCAACAAGTGGGAGAGCACACAGAGAAACAGTTTAGTTAAGACAGAAGCAAGGCAGAGATGCACACCCGGAGAGAAAGGGTGTGGACACCCTGCCTAATGAGGAGGAGGGCAGTAGAGAGGCGGTTAAGTCACTTATATAGGGCAGTTCTTCCAGGTCTCTGTTCACCTCTGGCCAATTATCTGGTTTCTTTTTCCACACCTGCCCTGCCCTGGGACCCTCCCCAACATGCGTGCACAACTTTTTTCCAAGACGGATTACAGCCCAGAGGCCTATGGGACGACCTTAGCATCACCTATTTTGGGGTGGTGCCCCTTCCTTTTTGACCCCCAAGGAACCTTTCTGCGCATGTGCAATGTTTCCCTTGCCCCAAGGATGAGAAATATATGACTTCTTGATCTTTTAACAGGGTTTAGTCCCACTCTGTCCCTCCCATAAAAATGTCCAATGTCTGGTTATTTACCCTATTTCTGTTGCTGGTTTTCATATCGAGGTGCAGACCTCGAAATACAGACAGAAGTCCGGTCATAAATATGTAGTCCTAGAGCCCGTTTGTCTCTTGCTTCAGGAAATGTAAACAGGGGGCTGGTAATGCATGTCCAGCCTGGAGCCCATTTTTTTCTCATCCCAGGAAGTGTGAACCGGAGGCCAGTTGTAAATGTGTAGACTGGAGACCATTTATATCCTGCCTCATTTTGTCTTTGTGAATAAGGTCTTTGAGAGTAGAAATCTTTAATTTTATAAAGTCCACCATATTTTTTTCTTTTGTGATTGACCTTGTATGTTAAAACTCAAAGCTCGTGATCTATAGACGACACCCAAGGTCATGTAGATTTTCTTCTGTTTCTCTGTAATTTTCATAGCCTTGCATTTGAAATGACCGTGAATAAATTTGTGTGAATTTGGCATAAGTTTCAAAGTTCATGTCTAGGGACTTCCCTGGTGGTCCTGTGGCTAAGGCTCTGTGCTCCTAGTGCAGGGGGCCTGGGTTCCATCCCTGGTCAGGGAACTAGATCCCACGTGGCTCAACTAAGAGTTCGCATGCTGCAACTTAAAAAAAAAAAAGGTCCCGTGTGACACAGCTAAGACCCAGTGAAGCTAAATAAATAAATATTAAAAAAGAATAAGTAAAGTCCGTGTCTATAATCATTTCATTTCTTACGGTTTCTAGTTAATTGCTCCTTAACTATTTTGGAGAATTCATGGGTCATTTGGCTCTATTTCAATTTGAATTTCCACAGCAGAACGGATGTAGCAGAAACCGGGTCTCCTCAGGACCCACTGGGGCTTTGGGACACTGTGGGGTCCGGTTCACGCTGACAGGAGCCAGGTCTCCTCTGGACCTGCTGGGAGGTGACGCTGCTAAAGGAAAAGGTGAGGAAAAGTGGGGGAGAAGGTTCTTGTGTCTAGTTGAGTGCTGAGGGTGTCTTTCCTCAGAGGACCCAGGAGAGGAAGGGCTTCATGTGGAACACTGGGTTTTTAGCCAGTTTTTGTGTGGTGTAGACAGAGTGCAGTGTTCTTTGGTGTGTGGTGTCCAGTTTTGCCAGCACCATTTATTGAGGGGACTGTTGTTTCCCCAGTGTATGTTCTTGGCTCTTTTCTTGTGAATTAACTTACGCATAACCGTAGGTTTATTTCTTGGGTCTCTGTCTTGTTCCTCTGGTCTGTGTGCCTGTTTTTGTGCCAATTGCACACTTTTTGGTGACTGTAGCTTCATAATGTAGTATGAAGTCAGGGAGGGAGATGCCTCCAGCCTGTTCTCCTTTCTCAGACTCCCTTTGGCTATTCAGGGGCCTTTGTGTTTCCACACAAATGATAGGAACGATTGCTATATTTCTGTGAAGAATGCCATTGGAGTTCTGACCAGGCTTGCTTTGCATTTGAACATTGCTTTTGGTAGAATGGATATTTTAATAGTGTTCTTTGCATCCATGAGCACGGGATAGCTTTCCATTCCTTTGTGTCTGTTCAGTTTCTTTTATCAGTGTTTTACAGTTTTCAGTGTGCTTTCACATCCTTGGTTCAATTTATTCCCAGGTATTTTTTAGATGCAATTGTAAATGGGATTGTTTTCTTCATTTCTCTTTCTGATGGCACATTATTAGTGTATAGAAAGACAAGTGATTTTTAGGGCTTCCTTTGTGGCTCAGTGGTTAAGAATCTGCCTGCCAATACAGGGAACACGGGTTCGAGCCCTGGTCTGGGAAGATCCCACATGCTTTGGAACAACTAAGCCCGTGCACCACAACTACTGAGCCTGTGCTCTGGAGCCCGCGAGCGACAACTGCTGAGGTCGTGTGCCACAACTACTGAAGCCTGCTGTCTTACAGCCCGTGCTCCACAACAAGAGAAGCCACCGCAATGAGAAGCCCGTGCACCGCAACGAAGAGTAGCCCCTGCTTGCCACAGCTAGAGAAAGTCCGTGCACAGCAACGAAGACCCAATGCAGCCAAAGATAAATAAAGAAATAAATATTTTTTAAAAAATTTATAAAAAAAAAAAAGTGATTTTTGTGTACTGATTTTTTACGCTGCAGCTTTACTGAATTCGTTTATTAGTTCTAACAGGGTTTTGG